>NC_056725.1:1168475462-1168730462 GCF_019279795.1 Protopterus annectens | reverse complement strand
AAAGCTTCTTTAAGCTTCTGAAATGCCTGCTCACATGCTGGAGTCCACACTGCTGTATTTGGCCTGTTCTACCTTGTCAGGTCTGTGAGGGGGCCTCATCTGTCCTAGGCATGGGGTAAGCATCTGACTCTGTGTGACTATTTAATTTCCTGTAATCCACACACAACCTGGTGCTGCCATCCTTCTTTGGCACCAACACAACTGGTGAGGCCCAGGGGCTGCTGGACTCTTGAATCACCCCTAGTTCCAACATCTCCTGTACCTCCCCCCTCAGAGTCTGTTTGACTCTCTCAGGCACCCTATAATAGGCCTTTGGGGTCCTGTATCCACCTGGTGCTACACCAGGTGGGTGTACCCTAGTTTCCCAGTGAACATGTCCCCAAATTCCTGCAACACTGCTCAGATTTCTCAAACCTGTGTAGGAGATAGCTGCTGGGACATTGTTACCCCTTCCACCAAGGTGTCAGCCCAAGCCTCACTTAGGAGATCAGTCCCCAGATCTCCCTCAGACTCCTCCTGCAATCCACTGCATATGCTCAGCACAAGGGTCTCCCTATCATGGTAAGGTTTCATCATGTTAACATGATACAGTTTGTGCCCCTGCCATCTGCCTAGCAGTTCCACCATGTAGTTAACATCACTTACCTTTCTCACCACCCTGTAGGGTCCCTCCCAAGCTGCTTGCAGCTTGTGTCTGACAGGAATGAGAACCATTACCTGCTGCCGCACAGCATATTCTCTAGCTTGAGCATTCCTGTCATACCACACCTTTTTCTGTTGTTGGGCTTCTGCCAGGTTCTCTTGGGCCAAGCCCATGAGTTCCGTAAGCCTTGTCCTGAGGTTTAGGATGTATGCCACAACAGACTCCTTGTGAGACTCACACTCACCTTCCCACTCATCTCAAATTAAATCTAGAGGTCCCCTCACCCTATGCCCATACAACAACTCAAAGGGTGAAAAACCTGTGGATTCCTGGGGAATCTCTCTGTAAGCAAACAGATGGGGCAAATATTTCTCCCACTCCCTCTTAAACTGATCTGCAAATCCCCGTAGCATGGACTTGATTGTAGAGTTTAACCTCTCAACAAGAGCATTAGTCTGGGGATGGTAGGGGGTGATCTTCATGTGCTTCACCCCACAGGACTTCCACAGTCAAGCCAGCAGTTCTGACATGAAATTGGCACCGTAGATAGTCAGCCTTCTCTGCCTCAATGGAGGACAAAGCCACTGCCTCAGGGTATCGTGTAGCGTAATCCACTACCACTAGGATATACTTTTTCTCTGTGGAACTTGGGGTATTCAGAGGACCCACAATATCCATAGCTACCCTCTGAAATGACTCCTCAATCACAGGCAAAGGAATCAAAGGAGCTCTTACCTTGTCTACCTTTTGGCACTGCTTACAGGTCCTGTAGTACCCTGCTACATCTCTGGAAATTCCAGGCCAATAGAAGTTTGGCATATTACACCTCTTTGTATGTTTTATGCTGATATGACCTTCAAAGGGAATATCATGGGCTATGGCTAGAAGCGCCAGATGGTAAGCTCTATACACTACCAGCTGCTGTACTCCCTCACCTTCTAGCCCTCCCTCAGGGGTCCACTTTCTGTATAGTAACCCTTTGTCCCAGTATAGAGATTCCCCCTTCCCTTGAGAATCAAGTGCCTCCCTAGCTACCTGCATCAGGCCTTGCAATGTAGGGTCTGAGAGCTGAGCCTTTCTCAACTCTCTCCTTGTAATCCTTCCCAGCTCCCCTTCCACAGGAAGTCTGGCATCCTCTGGCAGTGGTGCCTCACTGTCAGCCTGGGTACTACTACTCACCTCTACCTATGCAGTCACTCTGTCCAAGGGACCATCAGTACCCACAAGCAGCTGTGGCTCACTTTCAGTCTCACTGCTACAGCGTAACTCATTCCCTGAAATAACCACCTCACCAGTCCTTGGCTGCAAGTATGCAGTCTGTCTGGGTCTCCCCGGGCTGCCAGACTTACATGCTTGTCTCCAAGCCTGACTGCGTGTAACTGCACAAGCACAGGGTACTGCACTATCAAAATCATTCCCTATCAGGAGATCTGCTGGTATGTCCTCAAACACACCTACTTGCTGGCTTCCTTTCCTACCCTCCCATTCAAGGTCAACCCTAGCCAAAGGTATTTGGAATGGGATCCCTCCTAAAGCCCTGACTGGAGTAGACTGCCCAGGCAAGTAGTGCTCATCTGTATCCAGTGCAGGCTTTACAATGGTTATATCAGAGGCTGTGTCTGTCTTAGCAATGGCCTCTTTACCATTCAATACAATAGTATATAACCTCTGGTGGTAGTTTGGTACCCTTGTTGTCCCAAGACAACCTACTGTTGGCATTTTGTCTTTCCCATTTACTGGCTCTCTCTCCTTTGGTTCCCCACCTTGCCTCAGTGGACACCTGTATGCCACATGGCCACACTGGTTGCATTCAGAACATTTAACCCTAGCTTCTGGACATGTACCTGGACTAGTGACTTCCCCTGCTACTGGCGGATTCTGGTGGGGCAGTCTTTGCTGCCCACCATGGGTTCCTTTAGAGCCATGAGCAGTACGGGGAGTCCCTTTCCTTTGCAGGGCTGCCCTGCTGGCCAGGTATAGGTCTCCCTTCTTCCCCAACTCATCTGAAGTAGCACATTGTCTATCAGCTAACCAGATCGTCATGTCCTCAGGCAAAGTGCTAAGGGCTTGTTCCCTCACCAAAAGGTCTGCCAGCCCTTCAAAAGTGGTGACCTGACATCCACTCACCCAGCTATGAAAATAAGTGCTCAGTTCAACAACATATTCACATACATTTTCATCTGCCTTGCGTCTATGCTCACAAAACTTTTTCTTATACATTTCAGATGTTAGCTTAAAACATTCTAACAGACATTTCTTTACAGCAGTATAATTAAAACAGGCAGTCAGGCATTTGTGATGTACAAGTTACAGCTTTCCCATGGAGTAAGGGGGTCAGGAACCGTACCCAGAGCCTTTGATCAACACTATACTGTTTGCATACCCTTTCAAACATGTGAATGAAACTATCAAAATTATCCCCATCTTTAAATTGTGGAAGAAATTTACTGACCTGTTGTGCTTGTGGGGTCCAGTTACTCCCTTCCCCATTACCTCCATGACTATGGCGAAGAGTCAGCATTTCCCTCGCATGCTTCCTCTGTCGCTCCTTTTCTTCGGCTTCTATCTCCAAACGCCTGGCCTCCAACTCAAGTCTCTTTAGCTCCAGCTGGATATTTAAGTCCTCTGCAGAAAGGTTGAGCTGTCCATTCTCCGAGGATATTGTATCTCCACTGCCAGTCTGATTGTCCTCCTGGGTGCTGTTTTCTGATGCAGCTGTAACCAAGGCTGCAATCCAGTCTGCCTCAGTCAGGTTTCCATGCACCAGTCTCCTAGCCTGGCACATCTCCACCACCTGGCTCCTTGTCAGCTTTCCATACTCATGTGCTGACATGCTGCCTGCTCACCTTGACTAACTAAGCTAACAAAAGAAATAAAACAATTTTGATCTGAACTCTGAGTATATACTGCGTGGCTGATTTAGAGTACAAAACACCTTCAGAGATCACTGTACATAAGCTATAGGATTCACTCTACCTACACCTACTACAAGCCAATTAGTATTTGCCAACTAATTAATATGTGATGTGGATATCCCACCACTGCCAAACAGATGTGTGGATATCTTTTCCCAACCACTGCCACCAGATGTGACGACCATGCCCAGGCCCAGCAATCAAGGAGCCTCAATCCTCACCACTAACACCAGGGAGGGCGTCTCATAGAAGAGGAAAGGATAACAAACACACACAGCAAAGTACAATTTCCCTTAAGTGCACACAGAGATCACAATCAGTCTGTGGCTGGTTGCTCCCTTGCTCCCCAGGTCCCCAATAAGATTCCCCAGTGGCACAGCTATAGGGTCCCGATCTCAGCCTAGCTGGCAAGCTAACTTCCAGTACCCTCTCTTTCCCACCAGTGCTTCATGCCCCTGCCCAGGTAGCTGACACACCATACACACTTTGAGATAAGTATTTTATACAACTTCACAGACACTCCTGGGAAAGGCTGACACAGATTCTCTAGCTGTGCCCCTTTACCCAGACTATACGGCAGTAATTACTGCCACCACCAGCTAATAATTATCAGCTACCCAAAGGCCCTTGAAAGGGTGTCCAATTATTACTATGCAATATTATTATCCAATTGGTAATGTGACTATTCAGTATAAGGCTTATTAGAGTAGCTTATTACAATAAACTCTATAAATATGCAATGTACTCTAGAGCCTACTTATATCTACACAAACCATCCACAGATAAAGGTTTCAAAAATATTTAATAATACATAATTAAAAACTCAAGACAATACTACTACACACAGAGATATCTAAGAGTTCAGAGATCACACAGAAACTTAAAATAATACAGTAGGACAGGTCTGATGTCAAAGAAAAACACTTAATCTAACTTTCTAATCTTTATGTATTCTTAAGAGAAAACACAGTGCTACAACCCTACTTACATACATATATAGAGCATAAGCAGTGCTGGGGTTGATGGTCCAAGACAAAATGCTTACAGTCTGTCTCTCAACAATAGTTTTTAAACTCACTAACAAACAGCTCTGCTAAGGCCCTCCCAGATTACATAATTTTGACACTTAGGTTTTCCCAGTATGCACATTACATAATTTTGACACTTAGTCTGGAGTTCCCAGGCAACAAACTGCATTATTTAGCAATCTAACACCTGCTCAGGAAACTAAAACAATAAAAGACTTTTCATATGTATACTCTAACAATTATTCTTTAAGTTAAGACAATAGAAAGAATGTGTTTAGCCAGCCGCTTCAGCACCACGTTTTTAGATAATTGTAACTTCAAAGAACATTTGAAATGCTTGGCTTGGTTTTTCTTACAGCAGATGGCAGTGTTGCAACAATCTTGAAGTTCACATTTTACAGTGTTTTCTTTCATTTAAGAACAGAAGCCTGTATTTTACATTTATATATACAAATTATAGAATTATGTATCAAATTCTGTTTGACTAGGCTGGCAGCCTTCACCCATCTTTCCCCAATCTTTACACCGGGTACCTTGTTGGATGCCGGTTCGGAGGAAAATCTAAGTACGGCCACTGAGGTTGGTAAACCATCAGGGCTTGATGGTGAGAGGGAACCACAGCTCTCTGTTTCTGATAGGTCTCTTGAGCCTCCCTCTAGAACTCCGACATTGGCCTTGCGGCCTACTAAATCTCCTGCCTGTCTTAAAAAGAAGCAAAACCTTAAACACTCCACTTCCCCTTCAGTTTCAGAATGGGAAGATATTTTTTTGTGTTTTACTGTTGCAGTCATCACACTTGGGTTATCTGCCTGCAGGTAGCCCTCAGTCAGCCCGAATACCAGAGGCTTAGTATTTCTGCATTGGTTGCTGTCGCTTCAGGACTGACTTCAGGTCATCAAGGGTATAAAAGCAGGCAGCCGATGCCATTACATCAGTCTTTCTTGCCAAGGAGCCTGAAGCAGAAGCAGTTTACATGAGTGCCGGTCGGCCACTACCTGATTTTTCATTTCCGAATTGAATCATCCTGAAGTCTTCTAAAGCGAAGTACCCCATCGGGATCCTTTTTTCTTGCTCCAACCGATGTCAGAAAAAGTTAACAAGTATTTGTAAAGCAAATACCACACTGAGATTTCCATTCTTACTGCATCACCTGTTTAGGCTCAGACCATGACGTTCCTTGCTGTCGGTTTTGTGCTTTGTTCAACGCCAAAACTATTCGGCGTCGGGCCCTTATTGTCACTAAATACTTTCTCTCTCGATCTCCGTACTCTGAAATGGCTTCGGTAAGCCATCCGACTACCGATCTTCCAAAAAAACGTAAGGATAAAGTCAGAGACAGACTCTTCCATTACACTAGTCACCAATTTGCTGGTACTCATTGAGGCGCTTTTGCAGCCCGTGATGCCCCCTTCGATGGATTCACAGGCCACTACTGAGACCCGTTTGGAGTCCGGTATGCCGCGAGACTCTTCTTTGACTACGGAACCTGTGGATGTCTCTGCCTTGGGTGGGTCCGGAGTCGCTGTGTAGGCACCGGCTTCTGAGGAAATTCTTCACATTACCGATATTCAACACAAACCGACGACTTCTTTCGCATCTTCAGTTCTGTCTAAAACTACTGAGTTTCTAAGGCCAAGAGTACGAGCTACGCCTAAAAAAGCGACGACCCAATCTCAAGCACCTGCTTCCTTGCCACAATCTCAAATGCTTAAAATGGCAGAATACCTGATCATGTTGATTAGGGGAAGCCAGCCTTCCCCTGCTAAGAGAAAGAGTCCTGTCCCCAGCAGCTTTAACTGACCAAGAATTCAACGAGACTGAAGTTTTTGAATATGAAGACTTGCCTTTATCTGCTTATGAGGATTCAGATGCAGAAGAATCCATTCCCTCTGTTTCCCCTCCAGTGGATTTTTCTTTTGGTGAAACCCTACATACTTTGAGAACATTTCCACTGGGAATGCCAGGATTATCCTCAGTCCAAAAAGAGACTCAGATAAATTTTAGATTTTCCACAACACAGACCTTTAGCTCTCTAGTTCTGGATGTTGTGGATGATGTCTTTATGGAATCCAGTCTAACGCCTGATACTTTACCCCCTGCTCCAAGGAAACCAGATAGGTACTACAGAGTCCCTGACTCTCACAAATTTATTATCAAAAATCCTACTGCTGACCCAGAGGTCATTTCCCAAGGGCCCAAAAGTATAAAAGCAACTACATCTAAGAATCCCACCCCTTCGGACAGGGATTCCCGAGCTTTAGACAGATGGGGTAAAAAAGTATACACCTGCAACTCTCGCCATTAGGGCATTGAATTGCCAATTTCACATACTGAAATACAAACAACGTGTTATGGAACTTATTAAGCAAAACTTATCTACCTTTACAGACTGCAGAAAATAAAGAATTACAGGAGCTTATGCATTCTGCAAGCCAAGTCAGCAAGCATACCTTGCAATGTGGGTTTGATGCCCTAGAATCATCTTGCAGGGCATCAGTCACTGGTTCTGTACTGAGAAGACATGCTTGGCTTAAGGACCATACCTTGCCAGACCATGTCAAATCAAAATTACTAGATGCTCCTTTGAGTAAGGACAATTTGTTTGGACCCAAAGCAGAAGAGGTTCTAAAAAGCTAAGTCTATGGAGACAGTCAAAGATTTTTTGCACATGTAGCCTCCAAGATTTAGTAGGCATTGCCCCTCGAAACACTGGTCCTTTCCAGCCCCCTCAAGGCCATCTCAAACTAGACCCAGGGGAAACAGACCCCCCTAGATTACAGTCTCAGGGTATGCAGAGATCTAAGCAATGGAGTACCTCCACATCTAAAACAGGGAGTGCTAAGCCAACCCCTTATGGAAAGAATTTACTGACTTCTCAACTCCACTCCTCACCTCTGCCCAATTGCTCTTGCCCCTAGGAGGAAAACTTGCCAACCATGCAAAAAAACTGGATCTCCATCACCAAAGAGCAATGGGTCCTCAACATTGTATCCCAGGGATACAAATTTTACTTCCGCACACTGCCAACCCCAAAAGGGTTCCCAGTCCTTCCTCCAAACCAGTGGGCAGAGGCATAAAACCAAGTTCAGTCCCTGCTCTCCATAAGGGCAATTCAGCCTGTTCCTGCAGAACAGATAGGTCAAGGGTTTTATTCCAGACTTTTCCCTGTACCCAGAAAAGAGGGCACTTGGCACCCAATCCTAGATCTTTTCAGTCTAAACACCTTCCTGGTGGTACCAAAATTTAAAATGCTCACCCTTTAGCAGCTTCTTACTATGCTGTCCAAAGATGCCTGGTTAGCCAACCTAGACATAAAAGAAGCCTATCTGCATATCCCAATCAGGGAATCCTGCAAGAAATATCTACGTTTCAGGGCAGGATATATGCATTATCAGTTCTCTGCACTTCCCTTTGGCTTATCCATTGCTCCCAGAGTCTTCACAAAATGCCTGGCTCCAGTCATTGCCTATTGCAGACAGAGAAACATTCAAATATACCCTTACTTGGATGATTGCCTGATTTGGGCAGACAGGAAAAGCTGTTGCAGCACCTGACATTTATAAAGAACCTTCCTATCTCACTGGGGTACACCATCAACGCATAGAAATCAAGACTAGCTCCCAGTCAAAAGATTGTAATTCTGGGAGCAAGCTTAGACACAGCATCCCAGATGGCATTCCTTACTCCAGAAAAACAAGCCTATCTAACAGACTGCTTCACTCAAATGGCCACCAGAACCCAGCTATCCGCAAGGAAAATCCTGCAGGCTTTAGGGTTCATGGCCTCTTGCATTCTACTAATTCCATATGCCAGACTGCATATGAGGAAACTTCAATGGTACTTAAAAAGTCTTTGGTGTCAACATTCTCAGGACCTGGAAAGCATCATACCTGTCCTATCTTGTCTAAGGACAGAGTTTCTTTGGTGAGTAGCAGCATGCAACCACACAAGGGACTTCCCTTTACACAACCCCACGCCGCCCAGACTCTAACCACAGATGCATCAGACTATGCCTGGGGGACACATCTGGATGACAAGTGCATTCAGGGCCACTGGAGCCCAAGTCAAATTCATCAGCACATCAACCAAAAAGAGATGCTAGCTGTTCAGCACGTTCTGACAGCTTTCAGATCCCTACTCTTACCAGGACCCCTGCTAATAAAAACAGACACCACAGTTATGTGGTACATCAACAAGCAGGGGCGAACCCACCTTTATCCACTTTGCAGGCTAGCCATGACCCTGTGGAACACGGCCTTGGACATGCATATTCATCTGCAAGCTCAATTCCTGCCAGGCAAACAAAACTCTCTGGCAGACAACTTAAGCAGAAATCTCCTAGACCTACATGAGTGGCAATTAGACACCAGCACTTTCAACCTTCTAACCCAGAAATGGGGGACCCCAGAAGTGGACCTTTTTGCCTCCCCCTACAATCACAAGATCAGCAAATTCTGCACCAGGACACCTCACAGCAGGGCCTGGAAAGTGGATGCTCTATCCTTCCAGTGGATAAACCTCTCAATCTATGCTTTTCCCCGTCTGACTCCTCTTTCAAGAATATTACTCAAGATAAGACAGGACATACCAAGGGCAATTCTGATTGCCTCAGACTGGCCATGCCAGCACTGGTACCCACTTCTGTGCAGCCTGTCACCGATGCCACCTTGGCACCTACCCCAGATCCCAACCCTCCTTACTCCGCAGGAGGGGCAGATCTTGCATCCCCAACTGCAAACCCTGAACCTTGCAGCCTGGTTTATTCCTTGAATTCTCCCCCTGTGACTAGCCTAAGCAAGCAGGTGCTGGACATCATTCATGAAGCCAGAAGACCCAGTACAAGGAAATTCTATGCTGATAAGTGGAAGAGGTATTGTTCGTGGATTCAATCTAAAGGAGTGGACACAGCACTGCCCTCCTTACCTCTAATCCTGGATTACCTAGCAGATCTACTCCACAGAAGCCTATCCTTCTCTTCCATTAAGATTCATGCCTCTGCCATCTTGGCTCATTACAACACTGAGCCACCTCTCTTCTCTCACCCTCTCATCAAACAGTTCCTGTGAGGGGCCAACAACTTAAGGCCACCAAGGAGAGTCCCCACCCCTGCTTGAGACCTTAACTTTTTACTGGAAAAGCTCACGCTCCCCCCCCCCCCCCTTTGAGCCTGCAGTGTCAGCAGAGTTAAAATTCCTCTCTTAGAAAACAGCATTGCTTCTGGCCATCACTTCAGCTAGAAGAGTGTCTGAGTTACAAGCACTTATGGCTGTAGAACCCTTCATTATTTTTCATGCTGACAGGGTCTCCTTCAGATCTAACCCTACTTTTATGCCTGAAGTGGTGTCCAGTGTAGCTCTCAACCAATCTATTCATTTACCAACCTTCTTTCCTAATCCTCAGAATAAAGGGGAAAGGATCCTGCACTCTTTAGACATGCACAGACAGCTCAGATTCTACCTTGATAGGACTAAGCCCTTCAGGAAATCTGACCAGTTTCTAGTCAGTTTTGCACTAGGGGCAGAGGGCAAGGCCATATCTAAACAAACAATTTCCAAATGGATAGCACACTGTATGCATTTCTGTTACAAACACCATAGGAAACCAACCCCTTAGGGGGGTCAGAACGCATTCCACTAGGACAACATTCCATCTCTACAGTATTCCTCAGGGGTGTCCCTACCAGGGACATTCCGGGAGCTGCTACCTGGAGTTCTGTTCACACCTTCACCAAGCATTACCACCTGCTATCTTTTCCAAATCCAGGGCAGGTTTTGCAACAGCAGTCCTGCAGAGCATACTAGCCAGCCCCAACTCCTCTTGACTGCCTCCACCCACTCTTCAGCTTTTGGAATCAACCCAAGTGTGATGACTGCAACATTGAAACATGAAGACCATAGTACAGTTGTGTACACTTAACATAAATGTAGATGTTCGAGTGTCTTCACTGTTGCAGTCCTGGTTTCCCACCCTCCAGCCCCTTTGTCTCTCTCTCTCTTTCTCCTTGTCTGTCTCTATTACTCACCCTTTACAGGGCTATTGGTATTTACTTTTTACTGGTAGTGTTTTTTCCACCATAACTTAGCTACCTATTTGGGGGCTCCTGATATTTGGGGCAAGAAAAACTGATTGTAATGGCATCAGTTGCCTGTTTTTATACCTCTGATGACCTGACGTCAGTCCTGGAGCGACAGCAACTGACGCATAAATACCAAGTCTCTGATATTCGGGCTGACTGAGGGCTACCTGCAGGCAGATAACCCAAGTGTGAAGACTGCAACAGTGAATACACTCTAACATCTACATTTATGGTAAGTGTACACAAACTGTACTTTTGCTCTCAAAATTTATTCAAGGCCTTTCAGGCTTTTCAGCCTTCCCAGCCCTCACAGCCTATTCCCCTGTTTCTGAGCCCTGTCTTATGGAATCTGAGGAGGATTGTTCATCTTCTGATGAATCCCTCTCCTCCTTCTCACAAATTGAATCCCCTAAGGATTTTGTTGCCCAGGAGGATTCCCTGTCACCTGACTCCCCAGGGGAGGAATTCTCCTTTGGAGACACTATTAATTTCATGAGACAACATTTTCAGTAGGAGGTTTCAGAAATCTCTGACACAAAAAAGAAATATTTGAACTACAGATGGATCAGCTTTCCCCTTCTGCTGTCCCTCCTGTTCAGCCAGCATATCTGGATGCCTTCTTAGCAGCCTCTCAAACTCCTAAGTCTCAACCTCCAGCTTCTAAGAGACCTGACAGGTTTTATAAAGTTCCCCGTCAGTCTGTTTCTCTTTAGAAATCCTCCAGCAGATCCAGCTGTCATAGCAGTGTCTGCAGACAAAAATTCCAAGCAGTTACCTTCCTCATCCTTGTTTCCTACTGACAGGGAGAGTAGATTCATGGACAGGCAGCATAAAAAGATTTATACCTGTTCTACCCTTTCTGTTAGGGCATTAAACTACCAAACACATATGGCCAGATTCGTACTAGACACTCTGGCTAAGGCCTCCTCTTTGGTATCTGAAATGTCAGATTTCCCCTCGAAATCTCAACTCTCTAATTTGCTTTCCACAGCATCCCAAGTTACCAGGCACTCCCTCAAATGTACCTATGATGCTGTGGAAGCCTTGTCTAAATCCACTGCTTCTGCCTCTGTTCTTCGTAGATGTTCATGGCTTAGGCTTCAGCCTTTACCTCTTGACTTTCAGGCCAAACTTCTAGATGCCCCTCTAGACAACTCTGCTTTGTTTGGGGCTGCATCTGCTGAGCTTTTCAAACCCTTACAGGAGAAAGTAAGGAACTACAGAACTTAAATCACCTTCTTGTCTCATCTATTCCTAGGTACCATAGGAATTACCCTCAGAAAACTTCCTTTGTTAGGAGACTGTTTATTCCCTCTTCCACCCAGTCTAGCTGTTGCAGGCAATCCTCTGCTTCTAGGTCCTCTGCAGCTTCTACTCCTTCCTTTCGTAGACCCCCCCCCCTTCTGTGACTCAAAGCCCCTGCACTCTCTAACCCCCCTCTCCCTTCCTCACTGGCAAAAAATTAGCTCTGTCCAGTGGGTGTTAGCCATTATCCAACAGGGATACTTCACGAGCTGGTGGGCCCTGCTGCCTTTCCAAGGATTGCCTCAACCTCCAAAGCCACAAATTCAGCTGTTTTCTCCCATTTGACACACCTCTATTCACAAGGCACCATTCAACTGGTGCCACCAGAACAAAAGGGATGAGGATTCTATTTCAGGATATTTCTGGTACCCAGAAAAGATGGTCCCTGGAGACCAATCTTAGACTTGTCTTACCTCAACCTCTTCCTCAAGATTCCCACGTTCAAGATGCTTTCTCTTCAAACTTTTCTTCTCATATCCCTCCTCAGGCCTTCATGGTCTCGGTGGACCTGAAAGATGCCTATCTGCATATTCCAATTCACCCCCCCTGCAGAAATTTTCTACGTTTTGCAGTAGGCTCCTCGCATTTTCACTTTTCTGCTTTGCCTTTTGGCTTATCCACTGCACCCAGAGTTTTTACAAAGTCCCTAGCCCCTCTGATCACTCATTGCAAATTACTATGGATCCATATTTATCTATATTTGGATGATCTTCTAATCCTTCACAGGGACCCTCACACCTTAAGCCTTCATCTGCACCAGGTATCCAAAATTCTGGAAACGTGCGAGTTTACTCTAAATCTGCAAAAGTCACATCTCTATCCCACTCAAGACATTGCCTTTCTGGGGTGCAGGCTGCTGACATGTCCAATGATTGCCTGCATACCCCAATTTAAAATAGACAGCTTGTGTCACTATCTTTAGTCTCTGCTCAACTTCCTGTCTCTATCTGCCAGGCAATTCCTGAAGCTCCTCAGCCATATTGCTCCACTTATTCCATGGTTCCATTAGCCAAACTCCACATGAGGAAGTTACACTGGTATCTGAAAAAATTATGGTGCCAACACAGTCACTCTGTAGAGACCACTCTTCCTTTTCTGCCTTGTCTGAAAAAGGAACTCAGCTGGTGGATCTCTCAAATTCAGCTCAATCCTGACTTCCAGACCCAGTTCAGCACCTTTTCACAAACTCCTCAGACCTTGAGTGGGGAGCGGTGCTGCACCTCAATCACACTCAGCACAAGGCACAGGGCAGGTGGTCTTCCAACAGACTGCAAGACCACATAAACATAAAGGAAATGAGAGACTTGCTTCTGGCTCTGCAGACCTTTCAGCAGCTTCTTCTAACAGGCACATTGAGAGTCATCGCAGACAACATGACTGTGATGTGGTGTGTTACAAGCAAGGGGGAACAAAGTCTTACCCCCTATGCTCCCTAGCTATCCAGATTTGGAATTTAGCCAGTTCACTGTCTCTTCACTTACTGGCTGTTCATATTCCAACCTCAGAAAATGTTTTGGAAGACACTCTAAGCAGAACCATGGCACCTTCTCGCAAATGGATGTTACACAGGGGAAGTGTTCCTGGATCTTATTCACAAATGGGGAGTCCCAGAAGCAGATCTATTTGCCTCATCCTAGAACAGACAGCTGCCCCTCTTCTGCTCAAGGCTTCCCCACCCACAGGCGTGGAGGTTAGATGCCTTCTCATTCCACTGGGGAAAGATGTACTTATACGCCCCCCCCCCCGTTCTCTCTAATTCAAAAAGTCAAATTCAGAAAGACAGACCCAAAATCTTACTGGTGACGCCCTTCTAGCCAAGACAGCATTGGTTCCCTCTTCTGTTTCAACTAGCCAGGGCAATCACCAGAAACTACAACACAGAATTGACCTTCTCACGCAACACAAGGGGTCACTGCTACACCCACAGTTGAAGAACCTCAACCCTGTGGTTGATAAACTTTGATCCCTTTTCACCACCAATATTGGACGTACTCAAAGTCCTGCAGGAGACCATGAAACCTAGCACTAGGAAGAATTACATTGCAAAGTGGAAACACTTTTCCAGGTGGTCCAAAAAGGTACAGGACCCCTTAACAGTTTCACTTGCTATGGTCCTTATTTATTTGTGTGAGCTCCTCAACTCTGGCCTATCCTACTCTTCCGTTAAGGTTCATTTATCTGCCACTTCTACTTGTCTGCCCATCCTTCCACCTTTAGCATCCAGGCTAGAGGTAAAGCTGTTCCTTAGAGGAGTTCTACATATCAGACTGCTCAGGAAGCCAGTGCCTCTCCCCTTGGACCTTAATTTTGTATTGGAAAAATTTACTATTTCCTTTTGAGCCAACTTATTCTGCCTCTCTTAAGTTCTATTCTTGGAAAACCATTCTGTTAGTAGCTCTGACATCGACCAGAAGGGTCTCAGAACTCCAAGCCCTCATGGCCATTCCAGCCTACCTCATTTTCCACAAAGACAGGGTCTCCTTGAGGACTAATCCTTCATTCATGCCTAAAGTAGTGAATGAGCTCTCCTTAAACCAATCAATCAGCTTGCCTGTTTTATTTCCACAGCCTCAAAATTCCACAGAAAGGAGGCTTCACTCCTTAGATGTTCACAGGCAGCTTAGATTCTACCTGGACAAAACGAAGCCCATCAGGGAATCAGATCAGCTTTTTGTCTCTTTTCACCCCAGTGCTTTAGGAAAGCAGTCTCTAAACAGACCTTGGATTTCTAAGGTAATCTCCTTTTGCCATGACTTCCATGGCAAACCCTTGCCTTACAAAGTGAAGGCCCATTCCACTAGAGCAGCAGCCTCTTCTGCAGCTTTTTTGAAAGGCCTAGATCATGCCTCCATTCAGGTGGCAGCTACCTGGTCCTCTGTACACACTTTTACCAAACATTACAAACTGGATCTAATTTCCAGATCCAAAGCTGGCTTTGCCAGATCTATCCTCCAGGGTCTACTAGACTCCACTCCGACACCAACCACCCGAGGGCCTATCTACTGTATGAATACTAAAACATGAAAATAGAAGGACATAGAAAAGTTGTGTAAAATCTTACTGTAAACTTAGATGTCCTTCTCTTCCATGTTGCAGTATTCAGACCTTCCCTCCTTCCCTCTTTTCTTACTTGGTTCTGTTAGGGTGATATACTTAGTAGGAGTGTTTTTTGGTGGTGGTATCATATATACATCTTTTTTTACTAGAGGACGAGGAAGTACAGCCTTCTGGTTCCCACAACAGGCTCCCTGCTAATGGTCTTGCTCAGCTGGAATACTTTTGTGGTTCAATTTTGTAATACCCTAATGCTTATTGATCTCAGCTTTATCGTCTGCAGCAGTCAGTCCTGACTTGGGTATGTGCGGACGTCACATTTATAGCTGACATTGATTTATGGCCCTTGCATGCTACGTCGCATGTACCCCTTAATTAAAGACTTTGGTATACTGGCCGGATGTACGGCAGCTGCAGGCAGCATATCCCTACTGTAATGAATACTGTAACATGGAAGAGAAGGACATCTATGGTTATGGTAAGATTTTACCCAACTTTTCTTTCTTTTGTTTGTATGTCTTTGCCAGTAAATCATTATTTTTAATTTCATGTAACAACTACAGTGTTGTAGTACTCTTTTTATCTTGTCTCTTACATCTGTGATTGTCTTAATTTTGTCTTTACTGGAGCTTTTCTCCCTGAGCCTCAGCAGAAAACTGGTACCATTGCTCAATCGGACTTTCCTGGTAAAGTAGTATTAATAAATAAATTCAGCCTTTTTGTTTTCCTTTAGTAAAAATGTTTCTCTTTTCTGCCTCTTTGTGGAAGCCATTTTCTAGCTGCAGTGGACAAGTACCAAAAAGTGATGGGTGCATTAGATATTTACAGTACTTGGGTAGTACTCATGATACCAGCAGATGTTCTGTATGCAAGGTTCAATGATACAGCTAAACAGCAGTAAAATATTAGAACATTTTTGCTTTCACAGAAATTAGCCTTGACAGAAAAGTAGCATATGTCAAGCATAGATCACTGTTTCAGAGGCCTAAGCTGTACGGGTCCTACCACACTGCAGCTGGCCAGCTTTCCAAAGCTAATGGCACCTTCCATGCTCTCCAGCTGTCAGGAGTTTGAGAAGTGCTCCATAAAAAGACAACTGCAGTATGAAAAGCTTCAGAGCTGTTTTACTGCAAAAAGAAAGCTTTTTTGGTAGACCCCATGGACCTTTCAGTCGGCTAGCGATCTTCCAGAGCTGGACAGATAACTCCGTGTTGGGAAAAACCTTGCACTGTATTTTATTTTGAGGAAACTTATTGTTTTTCTATCAAATGATGAGATTAACTAGTAAACTGAAATTTTGGGGGAATGAACTTATTATGTGTATGCTTGTGTGAATGTTTTGTGAAAAAAAGTTTTTCTTTTAACTAATTTGTAGTTGGATTTGTAAGTTTGGTATTTATGGGGCAAGATAGTGTGCTAATGGGGGGGGCTATCCATGATTACCTACCTCAGAACTACTTGTTCTCTTCAGTACACTTTATTAACTAGTCCAGATTCTGATCTCCAATTTCGATGTCTCTCCCTCGGTTTATTTATAAAGCAACTCTGGTCTCTGCTGTGCTGCCTTCCCACGCTCACAAAAAGAAGAAAGTTGTAAAAGAGTCTTTGGATATCAGGTTGGCTCCTGTTCTGCTTCAGCTGCTGGTGGGTAACACTGCTGTTGCCACTTGCTGATGTTGTTTATGTTTCACTGTTGCAGTCATCACCTGTGAGTTATCCCTGCTGTGGTAGCCCTCGACTGGCCCGAATACCAGTGTCAATTTTTTTGTGTCGGCTGCAGTCACCTGTAGTCTGACGTCAGGATGTCACTGCTGTAAATCAAGGCAGCTGATGTCATTACATCAGTCTTTCTTGCCGTGGAGCCCGTAGCAGAAGCAGTTCGCACGAGTGCCAGTCGGTCACAACCAGAAGTTGAATTTTCAGCTGAAAACATCTAAAGCTAAATACTCGTTGGGGATCCTTTTTTCTTGCACTAACCGATGTCCAAAAAAGTTAACAATTGTCTCGGCTGTGGAAAGCAGATCCCACACCAAGAGTTCCATTCTTATTGCGTCACTTCTTTAGGCCCAGACCACGATGCCCCCCGTTGCCGGTTCTGTGCCCACTTTAATGCGAGAACCATTCACCGTAGAGCTCTTTTTGTAGACAAGTTAGTTTCATGTTCCATCTTCGCATTCTGATATGGTGTCCATCAGTCAACAATCTGTGGACATTCCGAAAAAACGTAGAGATAAAGATTGTGACAGACCACACAAGGCTAAGCCTTCCAGTGATGCTACCGCTAAGCATGTCTTCAGTTCTCCGGAATCCAGTGAGGTGCTTTCACAGACCCTGATGCCCGATTCAATATCTACACAGGTCTCTACTGAGACCCTTTCAGCGTCTGGTATGCCGCAGAAATCTTCTTCGTCTTCCGAGCCTTTGGCTGTCTCTGCCTCGGTTGGGTCCAGAGCCGCAATGCAGGCACTGGCTTCCGAGGAGACCTTTTGCCCTACCGAATCTAGACAGAAACCAATGTCTTCTCTTCCTACTACCATTTCTCTCAGACCGACGGATTCTCTCAGGCCTAGAAGCCAGGCCACTCCTAGGAAATCTGCTTCTAGCCACCATCTTGCTACTGCTCCACCACCCCAAGCACTTAAAATGGCAGAGGATCTCATCTCCCTTATCCGGGGTATTCAGGCCACAACTTCTAAAAGGAAAAGGCACCCTTCTTCAGAAATTATGACAGAACAGGATTCTGAGGAATCTGACTATTCAGTTTTTGAAGAGAAACAGCATCCCTTAACTGATTATGAGGATTCAGATGCAGAGGAATCCATCCTTTCTGCCTCCCCTCCAGAGGACCTTTCCTTTGGGAAAACCCTTCACTTCCTCAGGGGACATTTCCAACGGGAATCCCAGGACTTCTCATAGTCTAAGAAAAGGCTTAGAGAATTTCTGGACCTGCCCCAGCACAGACCTCTGGCCATACCCCTATTTTAGAAGTGGTGGATGATGTTTTACATGAATCCAGCTTAGCCCCTGACGCCCTCCCTCCTGCTCCCAGTAAACCTGACAGGTACTACAGAGTACCGGATTCTCACAAATACCTGTACAGAAATCCTGCTGTAGACCCAGAGGTCATTGCACAGGGACCAAAAGGAGCTAAGACTAGTTCGCCGAATAATCCTCTTCCTTCTGAGAAGGACTCCAGACCTTCTGGACAGATGGGGTAAAAACGTATATACCTCTGCAACCTTAGCTATCAGAGCACTCAATTGTTAGTTCTATATATTAAAATATGAACAACACACTTTGGAACTATTAATAAAAGAAAATTGCTACCTTTCCTGACTGTGCCAATTCAAAAGTGTTAGCAGATTTACTGCACTCTGCTTGTCAAGTGGCCAAACACTTATTACAATGTGGTATGACGCCCTAGAAGCCTCTAGCAGGGCAGCAGTGACAGATTCTGTTATTAGGAGACATGCATGGCTAAAGGAACAACCTCTCCCTGATCATGTCAAGTCTAAACTTATTGATGCACCCCTAGATAAGGATCGCTTGTTTAGGGAAAAAGAAGAAGAGGTGTTTAAAAAGGTGGAAGACAAAGCAAAATCTATGCAAACAGTAAAAGATTTCTTTCAGGTACAACCTCCCAGGTTCAGCAGGAACTTTCCCTCTAAGCACTGGGCCTTCCCTGCACCTAGCAGACAGGGCCAAGGTAAGCCCCGCAGGGACAGACAATCCAGGCCCCTATCCCTGGGCCAGACGAGAAGTAAACAATGGACCTCTTCCATCTCTAAGGCAGGGAGTTCTAAGCTAACCTTCTATGGCAAACACAATGACTCCCCCTCCTCCCTCTGCCCTCCCTTCACTCATCAAAAACTAGGGGGAAGAATCTGAATCTTCAAAGACAACTGGCTTTCTGTAACAAAGGCCCAATGGGTCTTAAAGATCATTTTTCAGGGATACAAATTATCTTTCAGTGAACTCCCAATTCCAAGAGGGTACCTGGATTTGCCTCCAAATCAGTGGGCAGAGGCTTTGAAACAGGTACAAACTCTCATATCTCAGAGGGTAGTAGAACATGTCCCCTCAGATCAAGCAGGCAAAGGATTTTATTCCAGACTATTCCTTGTTCCCAGAAAAGAGGGCACTTGGGCGCCCCATCCTGGACCTCTCCATTCTGAACACCTCCCTGGTGGTCCCCAGATTCAAAATGCTAACTTTGCAGCAGCTGCTGCCTATGCTAACATAAAGTGCCTGGCTAGTGACCCTAGAACTCAAAGATGCCTACCTCCACATCCCCATCAGGGAATCTTCCAGGAAATTCCTGCACTTCAGAGCAGGCTCAAAACACTTTCAGTTCTCTGCGCTGCCCTTTGGCTTATCTACTGCACCCAGATTATTCACCAAATGCCCTGGCCATAGCATTCTGCAGACAAAGAAACATACAGATTTACCCTTATCTGGACAACTTCCTCATCCTGGCAGAGTGCAAAGAAAAGCTGCAACAAGACCTTATCTTTGTGAAATCACTCCTAACTTCCCTAGGGTTCACCATCAACGAGAAGAAATCAAAGCGAAACCCCACCAGGAAGATCATTTTCTTTGGAGCTCTGCTAGACACAGCATCCCTAATGGCCTTCCCAACCCCAGAAAAGCAGAGCTTCCTGCCTGTACTTTACCCAGCTGGCTTCCAGAAGTCACCTCACTGCAAGGAAGTTCCTGCAAGCCCTGGGATACATGGCATCTTGCATGCTTCTCAATCCTCTGGCCAGGCTTCACATGAGGAAACTTCAGTGGTATCTAAAGAACCTTTGGTGCCAACACTCTGTCCCTAGAGACCTCTCTCTCTTTGATCCCATGTATAAGGGCCGAGTTTCTCTGGTGGGCAGAGGCCTGTACCAGGAACAAGGGTCTTCCCTTCATCCTCTACCCTACAGGCCAGACCATCCCATTGACACCTCAGACATTGCTTGGGGCGCTCACCTAGCAGACAGGTGCACCCAAGGTCTTTGGGATGCCCAGCAACTTCACTTGCACATCAATCAGAAAGAAATTATGGCAGTACAAAAGGCTCTGACATCTTTCAAATCCCATCTCAGGCCAAGGGTTCTTCTTATAAAAACAGACAACACCACAATAATGTGGTATATCAAACAGGGGGGACCAAATCTTACCCCCTGTGCAGGTTAGCCATGAGCCTCTGGCTTACAGCCACAACCATGGGTCTACACCAAATTGCCCAATACTTTCCAGGGGTCAACACCATCCTGGCAGGCCACCTAAGTAGAAACGTACTGGACCCCTATGAATGGCAGCTCCACAGGGAAATCTTTCTACAAATCACTCAGGAGTGGGGGATAATGGAAGTGGATCTCTTTGCCTCACACCTCAACCACCAGCTGCAAAAGTTCTGTACCAGGGAGTATCACCTCCTAGCGTGGAAGGTGGATGCCTTGAGCTTCCCTTGGAACTCCCTGTTTGTGTACGCCTTCCCACCTCTGCCCTTATTCCCACGGTACTGATCAAAATAAGGGCGGAGAGACCAAAGGCCATCCTCATTGCTCCTGATTGGCCCAGACAGCATTGGTACCCCTTGTTGCGCAGCCTGACCTTACAGGTCCCCAAGCAGCTTCCCCTGATCTCAGACCTCTTGACCCAGGGGAGGGGGAAGGTACTGCACCAAGACTTACAGATTCTCAATCTTTCAGCATGGCTTATACCTTAAAAGCTAACAAGGAGTCCCTGTTAAGCAAACAGGTACTAGACATCATCACAGAGGCCAGAAGGCCCAGCACCAGAAAATCATACACAGGAAAATTGAAAAGATTCTGCTCCTGGAGCCTGTCTAAAAGTGCCAGTACCTCCCATTCTTCCATCCCCTTGTCTTGAATTACCTAACTGAGTTGCTCCATAGTGTCCTCTCTTTCTCCGCTATTAAAATCCATGCCTCAGCCATTTCTGCACATTTCAATTCAGACCCACCCCTCTTCTCTCATCCTTTGATTAAGCAATTCCTCAGAGGGGCTTCTAATATCAAACCTCACAGAAGGCCTCCCATGCCACCCTGGGACCTGAATTATGTTCTAGAAAAACTAACCTTACCTCCTTTCGAATCTGCTGCTTCTACAGAATTGAAATACCCCTCCTGGAAGACTGCCTTCCTACTAGCTGTCACCTCAGCCAGAAAGGTATCAGAGCCTCAAGCTCTCATGGCTGTTGAGCCCTTCATCATTTTCCATGCAGACAGGGCCTCCCTGAGGACTAGCCTGTCCTTTATGCCCAAGGTGGTATCTGATGTGACCCTCAAACAGGCCATACACCTACCCACCTTCTTTCCCAACCCTCACAACAAGGGGGAAAGGATTCTACACTCGCTAGACATGCATAGACAACTCGGATACTATCTGGACCGTACTAAACCTTTCAGATAAACAGACCAACTTCTTGTCAGCTTTGCCCCTGGGGCAGTGGGGAAGGCCATTTCCAAACAAACCATTTTCAAATGGGTATGACACTGTATCCATTTTTGCTACAGGCTACATGGGAACCCCCCCCAAAAAAATCTTTCCATACCCATTCCACTAGAGCAGCCTCCACATCCACAGCCTTCCTCAGAGGAGTCCCCACCAGGGGCATCTTGGAAGCTGCAACCTGGACCTCTGTCCATACCATTACAAAGCATTACCACCTACCTCTTTTTTCTAAGCCTAGGTCAGGGTTTGCCTCTGCAGTGTTGCTGGGCCAGCTGACCTATGCCTAGGACTCTAACCTTTCCTTCCAGCCCTCTCCTCAGCTTTGGGAATCCTCCCACAGGTGATGACTGCAACAGTGAAACACGAAGAACATAGTACAGTTGTGTGCACTTATCATAAATGTAGATGTTCGAGTGTATTCATTGTTGCAGTCCTGGCTTCCCTCCCTCCATCCCCCATATAGCGTCTTCCCCCTAGGGGACATAAGCTTCCCATGGTGACTTTTGGCCACCAGGACCACTTTTCTTTATTTCCTTGTGCTTCTGACAGGTTAGGGCAAGAAAAACTGATGTAATGATGTTGGCTGCCTTGCTTTATAGCACTGACGACCTGACATCAGACTGCAGGCGACTGCAGCCGACGCAAACGAACATTGACTGGGATTTGGGCTGGCCGAGGGCTACCACATCAGGGATAACCCACAGGTGATGACTGCAACAGTGAATACACTCTAACATCTACATTTATGGTAAGTGTACACAACTGTACTTTCCTCAGTACCAACCATCTTTTTACCTCATCCTCTTGGTGTAGCATTTTCTGTCACCAAAGAATAGGGATAGCCATATGCACTGCAACAGTGTTGGTGCTTTTATGAGGCTAGGGAGAGCTAATTTTGCCAGTGCCAGGGGAAGGGGCAGGTGAAGTGTTTTCACTTGGCCAAGTTGGAGAAGTGGAAACTGGGAACATTGTGCTTATTATGATTTAGTCTGTTTTCAGTGTGTGCTTAGAGAGAAAAGCTTTCAGTCTCCAGTTTCCATTTCTGTGGACAGGGCAGACTTACAGGGATTTGCTGACAAACTTATTAGTGCCTTTTCTTTTTCCTGTCTTTCTTCAGGCAGGAGAGGGAAAATCATTCCTTCCCTGTCTAACTGGGAATTTCAGTCAGAAGAGCAGACATTGCAAGGGAATGGTTGTACTTCAGGAAATTTTTCTCAGTGAAGAGTGCTCTGATTCTGAGGAAAGTATTCAGATATGTATGCTGAAGAGATTTCTTTATCTGACACTTTATCTTAGATGAAAGAGAAATTTTTCATTGGGATCAGAATGAAGTTCTTCTGGCCATAAAATGTATTATTATTTATTACTGTTAGAGAAACTGAAAGTTGTGGCTATCCCACCTGTCTTCCCCACCTTAGAGAATGTTTTTCACAGTGCTTCTACCTTACCTGATCGTCAGCCTCCTGCCCCCAGGAAGTCTGATAGATTGTATACAAGGTACCCTAGATAGACAAGTACATGTCTTCTAATCCTAAAACAGATCCATCGGATGTCCTTTGATGTTAGTGTTGCAGTATTCACAACATTTGGGATCCCCTGCCAAGGGAGGCTCGACATCTGGCCAGTATACCAAAACCTTTAGGTTGCTTTAAGGTATGCCATACATCACACGTATGCTCTTCGTGTAGCATAGGGTATAAAGTTGACGGCCAGCCCTACCATCCTTAAAACTTCTTTGCCGCCAGTTCAAATGTCATCTCTGATTGTTGGTCTGATCGCCCAAGTTGTTGCTGTTGTACCTAGCCATTTAGATAAGTGTCCCATTGGGGTTTTTTGCTTATCTTCTTTTTGCTTTTTACTTTTGTGTTTCTTGTGGGATTTCATGTCATCCAGAAAGGTTAAATGCCAGTTTGGGAGACAGATTCCCCATAAAGACCATTACAAGCAGTGCTCGTTTTGTTTAGGTGCTTCTCACGATCATACATCCTGTACTATTTGTTAGGCTTTTGTTCCAAAGACCAAGACCTTACACAGTCATCTTTTATTCCTCGCTATTTATCTCAAAAAACAGTCTAAAGCTTTTAGCAGAAGATGCTTTGGAAGGTACTTCCTGGCCTGAGAGTCAGCTGTCTTCAAAGAGGGCCAAAAAAGTCAGGCCAGATTCTTCAGCTGTGTTATTGAACATCTCTCTTGAGGCTGATGAAAGCCCGGAGGTTTGTCTGGTTCCTGAGCTGGATTCTTCTGACATTTCGGAGGCCAGCATGGATCTGTCTGCTCACATGTCCTCTGAGACCTTGCAGACATCCATTTCACATGTTGAGGGGGAACCATGACTGATTATCACTGAAGGCCCTAGGGGTTTCCTCAGATACTGGTGACGGAGGAAGTCCCGACTATGATTATTGAGTGTAGGATGACGTCATAGCCTTCTACGTTTCATAAGGCAAACGTCCCCTTAAAAAAGAAGCAAAAAACAAAACATGTTTCTTCTGCTCCTAAAGACCCTCAAAGTGAATGGCAGAATTTTACACAGGGTTTAAGTCTACTCAGGGTGTCTCTGTCCTGGCTCCTCCTTCGTCATCTTCCCCACTCAAGAGATCTAGGGATCTGGATTCCTCTGAAGAAGAAGAGGATGCAGATGAGGAGTCCTTGGCCTGTTCTACCCAGATTCCTTCCCCTGTGGAGTATGGCTCTGAGGAAGAAGAGGTAACTAGTCCTGAATCCCTTTGTGAGGAGATTTCTTTTGTGGATACTGTTACCAGGATGATGGAATTCTGTAAGTGGGATTGTTCCCAAGTGTCCGAAGTGAAGAGAAGATATTATGAGCTTCTTCAGATGGCGTATCCTAGACCCTCTGCTGTTTTAGCTGCTTTATCAGATGCTTTCTCTTCTGCTTTTCAGGCCCCAGACTCACAGCCACCTGCTCATATGAAACCAGACCGGTTTTATAAAGTGTTTGATGACTGAAAATTCCTTTACAAATGTCCATCTGCTGACCCTTCGGTGGTCTCTGTGCCATCTGACAAGCCTTCTAAATTTTTCTGCCCTTGACTAAGCTTCTTCCTTCTGATAAGGACAGCAGGACCATGGAAAGGCTGGTTAAAAAGGTTTATACTTCAGCCACCCTAGCCTTTTTGGCTGTTAATTATCAGACTCATAAAACCAGATATGTTTTGCTGTCCTTTCTCAGGCTTGCCAGATTATCTTTGACCTTTCTGATTCTGAGGATAAGACTTGTGCCTTGACTCTGTTAGGAACTTCTTCCCAGGTAGCTCTCTATTCCATTAAATGTAGTTATGATGCAGCCAATGTTTCATCTAGGGCTTCTGCTTCTGGCTCTGTGTTGAGGAGATATTCCTGGCTTTGACTACAACCTCTGCCTGATGATATTCAAACTAAGTTGATGGATGCTTCTGTGGACAACAAAATCTTGTTTGGTTAGTGCTGCTACAGCTAATTTGTTCAAGTCCCTGCACAAGAAAGGCAAGGAGCTGCAAGATCTGAATCATATTTTTGTTTCACCAGTGCCTAAGTTCCAGAGAAACTATCCTTCTAAACCAGCCTTTGTTAGAAGGCAGTCACATCCTCATCCTTCTCCTAAAGGCAAGAAGGGTGGTAGGAGGGTTTCCCCCGCTAAGTCTACTCAGGCGCCTTGCTTTCCTAATAAACAAGGTGATGTCTAGTTACCTGATTCTTCCCAGCCACATTCCCTCTCTTTCTCTTTCTCTGTCTCTTATTGTCTGGTTAAGCATAACCCAAGATTCTTGGGTTCTTTCCATCATTCGCCAAGGCTGTTTTATGGTTTGGAAATCTTACCCCCTTCATGGGTATTCCTCATCCAACTTAAGAACTGTTAAGCTTCTTTCCAGAGGTGCTTCAGGATCTTTTGATTCGGGGAATTATTCAAGAGGTTCCATCTGCTCAAAGGGGAAGTGGTTTTTATTCCAGAATGTTTTTGGTCTCCAGGAAAGAGGGCACTTGGAGACCCATTCCGGATCGTTCTCACCTGAATACTTGTATGAAAAGGCTCCTTCTTTTTGAATGTTATCCCTTCAGACTTTGTTCCTTTTGCTGCTTCCTCTGGCTTTTCTGGTTTCTCTGGATCTCAAGGATGCTTACCTCCATATCTTTTTTCATCCCCTTTTCAGGAAGTTTTTCAGTTTCTCTGCTTCCTGGCATTTTCAGTTCTGTGCTGTGCCCTTTGGCTTCTCTACTGCACCAAAGGTATTCACCAAATGCCTAACTCCTTTGATTGCTTTTTTCAGGATTCAGAAGGTCTACTTATTTCCTTACTTGGATGACCTCCTGTTTCAGGCATCCTCTCCAGAGATCCTCTTACAAAATCTTCATTTTGACATTTCCCTTCTGTAAAGCCTGGGGTTCACAATAAACTTCAAAGTCTTTTCTGAATCCTTCTCAGGACCATTTTTTCTGCGGTGCAGGATTCAGATGGTGCATGTGCTGGCATCTCTGCCTTCTCTCAAGGTTTTGACACTCATTTCCTTCTTTCAAACTCTTCTTCCTCTGGCCTCTGTCACAGCCAGAGAGTTTCTGAGAGCTCTGGAATTCATGGCGTTCACCATCCCTATGCTTCGTCTGGCCAAACTCCACATGAGAATGTTTCTGTGGTTTCTGAACTCAGTGTGGCTTCAACATGTGTATCCCCTAGACTTTGTAGTTCCTCTTTTTCCTTCTCCCAAGAAGAAACTTCACTGGTGGATTCAACACTTGTCTTGAATCCCAGGGCTCCCCTTTCACCCCCCCCCTGCCTTGTCAGGAGCTGTTCATAGATGCCTCAGATGTGTGATGGGGAGCAGCTTTTGGCTCCCTAAAGGTGCAGGGGGTGTGGTCGCCTCTTCAACAGAAAAAGCACATTATTGTCAGAGATAAGTGGTCTTCTGCCGAAGATTCAGGCTTTTCATCCTCTTTTCTCCCCAGGATCTCTCAAGGTATTTTCAGGCAATACCACAGTGATGTGATATGCAAACAAATGGGGGGAACAAGATCTTATCTTCTTTGCTGATTGGCACTCCTGGTGTGGGATCTTGCTGTCCAGTATCAGGCAGTTTACATTACCTCAGGTCAAAATATTGTGGCAGACACTGAGTAGGTACTTAATCAATCTCATAAATGGATGCCTCACAGGGATGTATTTCTGGACATTGTCCACCATGAGGTGGTACTCAGATAGATCTATTTGCCTCCCCTCTGATCAGACAACTTCCTCTTTTTTTGTCCCAGGTCATCTAGTTTGAAAGGTGGATGCCCTATCTTTTTCCTCCCCTTCCTCTCACTCCAAAAGTCCAAAGTTCAACAGGATACTTCCAAAAACTTGGTGACTCCATTTTGGCCAAGACAACATTGGTTGCCTTCTTCTTATTTTGTATTTAGCCAAGGGTAGTCATCACAAGTTACCTCACAGGTTGGACCTATTGGCACAAGACAAGGGATCTCTTGTGCATCCCCACATGTCTACCTTTCAGCTGACACTGTGGCTGATAGGATTTTGATTCCACATAGACACCTTTTTTTCTGAGGACGTGCTTAGGGTCCTGAAGGAGGCCAGGAAAGCCGCTACTAGGAAATTCTATTTATCCAAATGGAAGAGGATTTTTGTTCTAGTGTCTTTTCTCGTAATCTGCATCCACTTTTTGTGGATGTTCCTTTGGTTCTCTTCTATCTGTGTGAATTGCTCAATGCTGGGTTGACCTATTCTTCTGTTGAAGTCCACTTATAAGCTATCTCTGCTTGTCTGCCTTTTTCTCCTCCTTTGGCTTCTAGATTTGAAGCTAAACAATTTCTTAAAGGTGTCCTTCATATTAGTCCTCCCAGGAAGCCTGTTCTTCCTCTCTGGGATCTTAATTCTGTTTTGGAAAAAATTGAGGCTCCTTTTGAGCTTGCTGCTTCAGCTTCCTTGCAAGATTGCTCTTGGAAGACTGTACCTTTGTGTTGGCTCTTACTTCTGCCAGACAGGTGTCTGAGCTTCAAGCCCTTATGGCTTGTCCTCCTTTTTTGATGCTTCATAAGGACAGGGTGTCATTTCGTACTAATCCTCCTTTTATGCCCAGAGTGGTCAATGATATGTCTCTTAATCAGTCTATTCATTTGCCCACTTTTTTCCCTCTCCGCAATCTGCCATTGAGAGGGTGCTACACACATTAGATGTGCATAGACCACTCCGTTTTTATGTGGGTAAGACTAAGACTGTTAGGAAATCTAATCAGCTGTTTGTTTCTTTTCATATTTTTTCTTAGATCTCTTCTTGGATCTCAAAAGCTATTTCCTTTTGTTATTATTTTCATGGTAAGAGTCTTTCTTTTCCTGTTAAGGCTCATTTTACTGGGGCTGTGGCTTCTTCTGGTACTTTTTTCAAGGGTTTGGATACTAACTTCTTTCTTGAGGCAGCTACCTGGACTTCTGTGTATACATTTACCAAGCACTACAAGTTGGATGGAATCATCAGAGCTTGAGCTGGTTTTGCTAGGGCCATCCTTCATGGCTTCCTAGAGAGTTCTGCTGCTCCTTCCTCCTCCCAAGTTTCTTCCTGAGCTTTGGCACACTCCCTAATGTTATGAATACTGCAACAGTGATATGAATGGACATAGTACTAGTTGTGTAAAATTTTACAGTAATGGTAGATGTCCTCTTCACTCTTGCATGATTCATTCCCTTCTTCCTCCCCCTGGTCCATTTCTCTTCTGGATGTACTGATTATCTCTCTTTTCATTGGACTGGTGTTTCTACTGGGGCTCTCAGTTCTGAGGATGGTATATCTGGACGTCACCTTTATGCCTTACGCTACTCGAGGAGCATACGTGACGTACCCCATACCTTAAAGTAACCTAAAGGCTTTGGTATACTAACCTTACGTTGGAACACTCCTGGCTGGGGATCTCTAATATTATGAATACTGCAACAGTGAAGCGAAGGACATCTACTGTTTTGGTACGATTTTGCACAACTGTATTTTACTTTTTTGTCCATATCTGCTTCTGCTAAACAGATTATGACTGCTAACCCAGTCTTCCTTGATAAGAATAGGAAAAAAATGGAGTTGGTGGGGAAAATATATTCTTCTAATTTTCAGAATTTTAAAATATTGTTTTGTATGTTAATTTTTTTTTATTGTTATCACTTGAAAACATGCAGATGTTGATGTCTAACCTTCCTTAAGCTGATGTAACAGCTGTTTCTCATGTGACTAAGCATGTTTTAAAGTGTACTTATAATGCTACTGCTGATTCTTCCTCCAGAGCTGCAGCTTCTTGATCAGCATTGAGGAGATTTGCCTGGCTTCATTCTTAAAATCTTCCTGATGCTGTTAAATCTGAGATTTTAAATTGTCATTTAGATAAAGAAGTTCTGTTTTACCCTTCTATAGCTGAGGTGCTTAAAAGATGTGATGAAAGGAGAAAACTGATTCAAGGACTGTCTTGGGTTTTTCATCCTTCCTTTTTCAGGAGAGACAGTAAGTTTCCTTTCTCCTCTGCACCCTTCTCCAGTAAATAATTTAAGCAGGAAGGAGCCTGCAAACAGTTTTAAAAGGCAATGGAAAGGAAGCTGTAAAAAGAAAGCAAAATCTTGTAATAATCAAGGGCAGCCCTCTCAGTAAGCATGACAATTTGCGTGTTCAGAATTCCCCTTCCCACTCTGGCAACTTTTTCATGCCTCTGAATCTTTACCTTTCTGTATGACATCAGATTGTCTCAGTCAACTGGGTTCGGAAGGTAATCCAGTGTGTGTGTGTGTGTGTGTGTGTGTGTGTGGTGGTGGGGGGGGTACACTTAGGGATGAGTATCCTTCTCCATTGTTCTATGCATGTGTTTTTTAATATTTGATGAATGTATGAGATCTTGTTATTTAAACTTACTTATACTTTCATTGTACTATTTTAATTATGATTGTTATTACTGCATTTTCTGCAGATATGGAGCTTTTCTCCCAGGGCTTTTGCTGAAAAGGGGTCATCACGCCTTGTCAGACTTTCCTAATAAACAAAAGTAAAATAAATTTCCAAGGGATTCCCTGTTGTCTATCGTATTCAGTAAGATTCGCATATCTAGCTTACATATCAGTTCTCTGTTTTACCATGTGAGTGGTCCATAAAACCAAGGATATTCACAAAATGCCTGGCTGCAGTCATTGCTTACTTTAAACTTTAATGCAGTCACATTGTTCCGTATTTGGACAATTGTCTTATCTTTGCCGACTCTTTTGCTTCAGCTGCCAAAAGTCTTTAGCATCTGTTCAGGAACTTCTACTCAAGCTGTTTTTTTCAGATAAACTTTCAGAAGTCTTCCTTCATCCCTCCTCACAGCATGATTTTCTTGGGATGTTCTCTGGGCTCTGCCTCAGGAAGAGCTTTTCTTCCTCCAGACAAAGTGGACTTGAGATACTTCATTCTCACTGCTGCAGTAGTTTTTGGCTATTTAGGTTGTACCCTGCTTGGGGTACAACAACCGGTCTGTTTTCAAAAAAAATATGCATTCTATTCCCACCTGCACCCTTACTGCTGACTGGAAAAGCCTTTGGAAGGAAATCTGCAGTCAGAGTATAGACAACTTCAGTACCTTCTTGCCACATTGAGAGAAAGCTGTTCTGGGCATCACAAGAGTAACATTCAGCTTCAGGCCACATTTTTGGCAAAAGTCCCTCGCATGGTACCCCTTCCTCACAGAGATGTATAATATTTTATTTTTTAACATAAGGCAGTGTTTCTCCTTTAAGAATACTGGCAATTTTAGCAATATCAGAGATCCAATCTTGTCTATTTTTGACTAATTCTACACATGGGTTACTGGTTCCTTGTTTTGGCCTTGAAAAAATTGGCTTATCTCAGCATTTTTTTTTACCACAGGAACGAGTACATGAGCCCATGCAGTTTTACTTTTCATGTATGGTATAATTATCTCTGTACCCTCTGGTGCAGTTGCCCTTTATAATGATGATACTCTTCTACACAGATCAGGCCTATTATTCTTCAATATAGAAAAGCAACTACAAATGGATTTCAGTGCTGCGTGCAGTTATTTCCTAGTAAGCTATTTTGTACCAAACTCTCTAAAACTGCCACTTTGCTGCTTGGTACCAGTTCAGAGTTGAACATCAATAACATAACCAATATCACCAAAAACACAATTGCCTCAGGTAAATGCTTACAAGTATTTAGGGCTCCTGATGGACCCACCCCTATCATTTACCACACAATGTCAAATTTATAATGGATAAAGATACTATGCAACAGAGACCATGCTGTTTTGTATCCAAACACTTTATCAATAAATCTAGGAAAATTCTAGCATTAAATGTCCTCTTCCATCAATTGGAATGTGCTCTCCCATTAATTTTTTTTTTAAATTTAAGTACTAAGACGAAAATAGTGTCAACAACTATAAACAATGTTTCTTGTTTCATTTAACATTTCTCCAGGATATTAGTACCACTGTTAAACTTTAAAAAAAATGCACATTTAGATCAGTGTTGCAGTAGACTAAAGTATATGGGTTATATCCTGCCACAGATATGACCAATGACCAGTTTTCAAAGCTTCTGGTCACTTTTCATGAGCACTAATTGCAGTGGAGCTTGAGGATAGCCATATAAAAGCAGTGGTTAGGGTACCAAAAGCTTTAGAGCTTTCTTGCTGACAAATTGTAGTCTCTCTTCAGGCTTTGAGGAGCTGACAGTCAGCTACCTGTCCTTCTAGGCTGGACAGACCTTCCAATGCATCATTTTTTTCTGAGGAGAAACTGTAGTTTTTCTGTAATAGTAAATATTTTATAGTAAGAAAGGTTTTGTTATGGGCGATCATGTCTGGTAAAGGGTTTGTTTGAAAAAAACATGTAAAAGTCTTTCTTTTTTTTCTTCTTCTACATTTCTATGTAGAATGCTTATGTGAAGGGCAGAATGTTGTGCTTTTGGGGAATGTAACTGAATGATCTGATGTTGTCCTTTTCATTCATTCCTCAACAATTGGGGTTTGACTCAGATACATACACTAGACTCTCTGATCCAACTCACAAGCTTCTTCCTCTACCCATAATGCATTAGTTATCTAGCTGTACCTCACATCTTGCTTGCTGACATAACTCTACAGATGCAGATCCTACTCTTTGACTGATTTTGGGGTATTTTCTATTTATTGTAAGTACTTTTTTGCTTTTAATTTTCCCATCTGTATTTAAATACACCCACCTCACACTCCTGATTATTTGTCGTTTTTTTTGACCTATAGCCTTTTTCCCCCTGTTTTTTCCCCTATCTGTTGATCTGAAGTAGTTACTTCATTTGCTCTGCAACCTGTGGGTATCGGATCCGATCCGGCAGCTTTCCAAGCTACAAGATCCGAGCTCTTAGCTCCTCCCCTACCCATAATCCCCTGCTATGTGCTACATTACCTCAGATCGTTTTTTGCCGCGGCTGAAGCAGCTACGTTTGAAGAGCTCCTTGGCTTTTGGTGAGATTGAACCTTTTCTTTTTTCTAGTTGTGAGAGTGTGTAGTTCATGGGGTTAGTTAGCTATAGTGTAGTTTAGTTAGATATCTTTGTTTTCCCTTTCTAACTAGTTTTTCTTGTAGTTCCCGCCTTTCACCCTCCCCCCCTCTTAGTGTTTGGGTGTGTTCTTGGTGTGAGTGGTGTTATGGTTGAAGGGCCTAAGGCTGTGTTCTCGAAGTGTACTGAGTGTGGCCATAAGCTTTCGCTGGTGGATGGCCACACTCAGTGCGTTTTATGCTTGGGGGGCGGCCCACTTGTCATCGGCCTGCACAATCTGCGCGGCCTTTAATCCCCGAGCTCTCAGGGACAGGAAGAACAAGCTGATCCTGGTGGGCTTGTTGCCTCAGGAATCGGCTTCTTCTTCCTCCCCCTCTCAGGCACAGGCTGTCTCGGCAGCCCTTGTGCCTTCTGTGCCCCCGACTCAACCTGGGACTCAACCTCCCTCTTTGGTTGTGAGTTCGGAGGATTCAGGTACCTCCACTACAGTGGAGAAAAGGCATAAGGACAAGGGACATAAGTCCCACAAAAGGCGGGCTGAGACTCAACCCTCAGCCCCGCCGTCTAAACTGGCTAGGTCTCCCTCGAGGGTCTCCGGATCCTCCCCCTCTCTGCTCCGTTCACCTCGTTTTTCTCTGGAGCTGGAGGAGGAGGATCGGTCTCCCTCGAGGTCGTCAAGGCGGCCCTCCCAGCCCGCCTCGACGACTTCTTCAAGATCAACTAGATGCCTCACTGAAGCAGATATGGATCGGATGATGCGCCGATTCATCCAGACCCAGATGCAGATGGGGGTGCTCTTGCCCCCCCCCACTCTGGGGGGGAGCGCGGCCCCCATGTTTGCTCCGATTATTCCTTCTCCGACCCGTTTTCGGGTCTGGGAGTTATCAGATCCGGGCCCCTTCAGAACCGGGGATTCATCGGCGCCGATAGCTCCGGTCACTTCGCCGACTGTGCCTTTGAGTCTGTCGGATCCGAGCTCTCGGGGCCGAGGGCTGAGCATTGGATCCGGGGGAGCTGGTGTGTCTTCAGCTCTGTTGGGTTCGGAGCACACCTCTCTCTCGGCTCCGGCTGCATCGGCTCCGACCCCGATCCCTACCTCGGAGCCGAGGAGATTGCTCTCAGAGCCTGGCGAGAGTAGCTCTCTTTCGGCTTTTGAGGTTGTGGAGAGGGTACTGTCGAGGACCTCCAGGTCCCCGGTTTGGGTGTCGGATCCTCCCGTACCCCCGCTGCATGTGGGTCTATCCTCCATCATCCGACCATTGGGATAGCCTGCTCAAGCCCTCCAGTTAATTCCCTTGGAGGAACAGGACCCCATTGACGAGCCCTCTTCGGACAGTCCCACCGAGGAGGTCCCTCGTAAACGGTGCAAGAGGAGGCACCTGGACTCCCCCGAGTCCATTACAACTGACACGGATTTAGATGAAGGGGAAGGTTCCCCAAGGTCACCCCCGAGGATGTCTCCTTCAGAGATATCATGGAAATTTTGCGTATTAGAGGGGGGTGGTCTGCCCAAAAACCTTCCGAGGATGAATCCGTGTTCCTGGATGCATTTGAGGCAGGACCTTCTACCTCCTGGGTGTCCCCTCCGGCTGACCCCCTGGTAGACCTAATTGCTACCACGGCGTGGAAGGAGCCTGACACCGTGGAGCCTATCCCGAAGCGACCCGACAAGATCCTTAACCCCCCAGTGGATAGACCGTCTTGGGCCAAGGGAACCCCCGTGGATGCCATTTTAGTGGCGGCTGCCACCAAGAGAGAACTCACGCAGGAGAGTTCTTCGGTTCACCCGCCAGATAAGGAATCTCAGGCACTGGACCGCATTGGGAAGCGGATGTTTAGTTCAGCGACCTTTTCTGTAAGGGCTCTGAACTATATGGCACATACCATTAGGCTGCAACGAGACTTAATTAAGGAATACGCTGCAGCCCCCCCGGAGTCCATGTCGGTCGAGGACAAAAAAGTGTTCTCGACTCATATGGCCACTTTGAAATCCATCTCTAACACGTCCATGTGTCTACTCTCCCATGCCATGGAGGGAGCCACTAGGGCCAGCAGAGCCGGGGTCGTCTTGCGACATCACTCCTGGCTCCATCTTTGCGATTTCGCGGATCCCTTCAAGGCGTCCTTCGCGAATGCACCCTTTGACGGATCTTCGCTCTTCGGCAAGACCATTCTCGAGATGCTGGTCCAAAGCGAGAAGGATGGGAAGACGCTGTCTGCCATCGGGGTCTGCTTCTCTAATCCCCAACGATCCTTTTCTAGGAATCAGAGGGGACAAAAGAAGCTGTGGTTCCGTAAGTCCCAGCAATCCCATCCAGCTTCGGACCCCTCATCCTCTAGAGGCAGAGGAGGACAAGGAGGACGCCGGCCCAGAGGCAGAGGGGGACCGCGTAACTTCGGGTCCAGGGAACCCTTCCCGGATAGACCCGCGCAGCAGCCCTGAGGGCTTACCCGGCTGTCCCTCTCTGGAGGCAGTCGGGGGGCGGTTGTCGGAGCACCTGTCAAACTGGGAGTCCATTACGACAGATCAATGGGTGCTCCGCATCATATCCAGAGGTTATACCATCCCCTTCATAAACCACCCTCCCTCGACCAGACACCTCCCCGATGTTCCACCCGATCGAAGGGAGGCAGCAGCTTCAGAAGTCCTGAAGTTGCTAGAAAAAAGAGCCATTCAGCCCGTCCCCCCAGACCAGTCTGGATTGGGTTATTACTCCAGGTTCTTTTTAGTGCCAAAAAAGACGGGGGACCTAAGACCCATTCTAGACCTCTCCGCTTTGAACCTGTTCATTCCCAAAGAAAAATTCCGGATGGCCACCCTCTAATCTATTCTCCCCCTTCTGCGGCAGAACGACTGGATGTGCTCTATAGACCTCAAGGATGCGTACTACCACATCTTGATGGACAGACGATCCAGAAGGTTTCTCCGCTTCCTGCTGGGATCCAGTCATTACCATTTCAGGGTTCTCCCGTTCGGGCTCACCTCAGTCCCCAGGGTGTTCACCAAGGTCATGGCAGTGGTTGCAGCCCACCTGAGACTTCAGGGCATTCAGGTCTTCCTGTACCTAGACGACTGGCTCCTTACCGCCACCAACAGGCATCAGCTCTGCGTGGCAAGAGATTATGCTCTGACCCTTGCCCAGAGCTTAGGCATCTCTGTAAACCTCCAGAAATCCTCTCTTTGCCCCGTACAGGTCCTGGAGTTCATAGGGGCCAAGTTAGATACCCGCATCTCTCGAGCTATGCTAACTGCGGACAGGCTTAACAGCTTGTCGTTTCAGGTGCTAATTCTTCTTCAAAGTCCGGCCCCGGTGGCGGAATTAGTCCTGAGGGCACTAGGATCTATGGCAGCAGCGATCAGTCTCTCCCTTCACGCGCGTCTGCGGATGAGGGTTCTGCAGTGGACCCTTCAAGTTCAGTGGTCCCTACTACTACATCCGTTGAATACTCCGATTCCTCTGAGCAGAGTCTGCAGGCACTCCCTTCTTTGGTGGCTCCAGGCCCCAGAGCTGAGGGAAGGGAGGCCCTTTGTTGTCCCTCCCCCCCAAGCCACGCTGACCACGGGCGCTTCTCGCCTCGGGTGGGGGGGGGACATTGTTCGGGCAGAACCGTCCAAGGCACGTGGACTCCCCTGGAGACCGCTTTGCATATCAATGTCCTAGAGATGAGGGCGGTGCTTCTAGCATTGCAAGCTCTCCACGACCTTCTACCTCTGGGGACTATTGCAATCCAGACAGACAACATGTCAGTTGTCTGGTACATAAACAAGCAAGGAGGAACCAGGTCCTACCCCCTTTGCCGGGAGGCTATGAGAGTGTGGGAATGGGTGATATCCACCAAACGTTTTCTGGTAGCAACGCACATTCCGGGTCGGTCCAACATTTTGGCGGACAAACTGAGCAGAGTGATTCTCACTCCATACAAGTGGTCTCTCAATCCATCAGTTGTGAAGCAGATCTTCCGCAAATGGGGTTGGCCTTGCTGCGATCTTTTTGCTTCTCCCTTAAACACAAAATGCAGCGAGTACTTCGCAATACTTCCCCCCGAAGGTGAGAATCCCAGAGACGCTCTAGTCCATGCTTGGCCGCCCGGTCTACTTTATGCTTATACCCCCTTCCGCTCATGACGAAGTTCATACAGAAAGCCCGTCGGTTGGGGAGCAGAGTTATCCTCATAGCCCCATTCTGGCCTCGCCAGATCTGGTTCCCTTACCCGTGGTCTCGCAGTGTATCTCCGCCATGGATACTGGATCCCATTCCAGACCTGATTTCGCATCCGGCGGGATAACAACCCCCAAACCTGGTGAACCTCAAGTTTGCGGCTTGGTTGCTCCAGTTCCACTGATGGCTAGGACTCCCGGTATCTCATCTCCTGTTAAGGCCATTCTAGTCGCAGCACATAAGCCGACTACTAGGAAAATTTACTACAGCAAATGGAAACGTTTCTCTGTCTGGGCTAAAGATAGAGGCCTGGATCCATTTACAGTTCCTATTCCTACTATTCTAGACTTCCTGTCGCTGATATTTAGACAAGGAGCAAGTGCTTCTACAGTTAAAGTGCAATTGGCAGCCATCTCCCATTTCCATGTGGGAGACGGACTAGGATCTTTGGCTTCTACAAGATTATGTAAAACCTTCTTGTGGGGCGTTTTCCTCTTGAAGCCTCCGGTGAAAGTGGTGGTGCCTCCATGGGATTTGACCTTAGTCTTACAAGCCTTGACAGGCCCACCCTTTGAACCCACGGCTTCGATTCCATTAAAATTCTTGTCCTGGAAAACAGCCTTTTTGGTGGCCATTACTTCAGCCAAAAGGGTGTCAGAACTTCAAACTTTATGTATGAAGCATCCTTATCTCATTTTTCACTAGGATAGAGTGTTCCTCAGGACTAATCCGTCATTCTTACCTAAGGTGGCTTCGGAGTCAAATATCAATCAATCAATAAACTTACCCGTGTTCTTCCCAAATTTTCAGAATAGAGGAGAATACAAATTGCATAAATTGGATGTGCACAGACAACTGCGTTTTTACCTGCACAGGACTAAAGATTTTCGCAAGTCGGACCAGTTGTTCATGTCATTTGCTAAATCGGCCATGGGTAAGGCCATTTCCAAAGTGAATGTAGCAAGTTATATTTGTCAATGCATAGTTCACGGGTACTTATCTGCAGGCAAACCGGTTCCTACCGGAATTCACACTCACTCTACGAGGGCTGTGGCCACCTCTGCAGCCTTCTGGTCCAGGATCCCCTTGGATGACATATGCTCAGCAGCTACCTGGTCCTCTTCACATACGTTTATTTCTCATTATAATTTGGATATGGTATCGAGAGTTAGGGCTTCCTTTGGCTGTGCGGTGCTTCGGAATATCCTTCCATAAGGCCGCCCAGGGTTTTTCCCTAGGTAGCTGGGGACTCTGTCCCACAGGTTGCAGAGCAAATGAAGTAACTACTTCAGATAAAGAAGTTATGTACTCACCATAACGTTCCATCTGAATAGGTACTTCATTTGTCTGCAACCGACCCCCCCCTGCCATCCCCCAAACCTTTCGGGATTCCTGATCACCAAAGAAGTCTTTGTTCTGCTTTAGGACAGTTATCTGGTGTTACTTCCTCTATCGAGGGTAGGACTTGTGTAAGAGGCAAAAAATTCGATCTGAGGTAATGTAGCACATAGCAGGGGATTATGGGTAGGGGAGGAGCTAGGAGCTCGGATCTTGTAGCTTGGAAAGCTGCCGGCTCGGATCCGATCAGATCCGATACCCACAGGTTGCAGACAAATGAAGTACCTACTCAGATGGAACGTTATGGTGAGTACATAACTTCTTTTTCTACCCTTTGGTAGCCTTTTCAGTACCATTGTTGGTATTTGCCTGTACCTCTTATAGTTTTTTTCTACCCTCTAGAGGGTATTCTCTTCTGCCATTGCTGGTAGTTAACTTTATTTTCCCGGAGTGAACAGGATGGAAAGACTCTGTCTGCCATAAGGATATGCATTTCTACCCCTAAACATTCTTTTTCCAGGAATCAAAGAGGAAGCAGGAAATGTGGTTCCATAAGTCCCAGGGTCCTTTCTAGGATTTACATGGGGATAACTCCTCCAGCAGCAGAGGGTTTTTCAAATGGAAGACACTATCCTTGCATCAAATGAGGCCCCACAAAACCAGGGTTTCCAGGATTCTTTTTTGGGTAAACCCTTTCAACACTTCTGAAGGGTTGCCTGACTGCTCACCTCTGGAGGTAGTCATGGGGCACTTGTCTTTGCACTCAGATGTCTGGGGTTTCACTAACAAAATATTCTTGGGTGCTAAAAATCATATCCAGAGGTTACTTCATATCATTTTCTTAGATTCCTCCAATCAAAACTAAAAGGCTTGCTGACATTCCACCCAGTCAGAGGAAAGCCACAGCTCAGAAAATTCAAAAGCTGCTAAACAAGAAAGTCCTGTTCGAGGAAAGGATTTAGAACTTACTCAAGGTTCTTTTTAGTGCCAAAGGAGACCAGGAACCTGAGACAAGTTCTGGATCCAAGTAAACTGAATCAATTTGTGAAGAAATCAATGTTCCGAATGGTCACAGTTCAGTCCATTCTGCTGTTTTTATGCAAAGATGATTGGATTTGCTCAATCTATCTACAGTACTTGTACTATTCCATCAAAATGAACAGACATTCCTGAAGATATCTCTGCTTTTGGCTGAGAGCCAGTCACTATCATTTCAGTGCCCTGCCCCTTAGTCTCACCAAAACCCCCAGGGTGTTTACCAAATGTATGGCAGTGGTAGCAGCTCACCTGAGACTGCAGGGATTCCAAGTGTTTCCATATCTAGATGACTGGCTCCTCACTGCCCAGCCAAGCATGTCCTAGAGCAATCCAGAGACTACTTGCTCCAAGTATGTCAGTCGCTAGGCATCTCAGTCAACACCTGTAAATCTCAACTACAACCTGTTCAGAGTCTGGAGTTAATAGGTGCCCATTTGAACACCTTTTTCTTCCTTTACATTATGAAAATTGAATTAGGTTTCAAGTGCAACAAATCCTTGTTCACCCTTCTCCCTGGCCAGACTTATCCTTCAGGCTCTAGAGTCGATGGCAGCAGTCATAACCTTAATCCCAGTGGCCCACTTTTATATGCACATTCTTCAATGGACTCTAGCTGTTCAGAGGTTGATTTTGCATTATCCTCTATCCCTTCCAGTTAAACTCACTGAAGTCTGCAGGGATCATCTTTGTTGGTGGAGTCAGTCGGGCAAAGTTTCACTAGGCTGTCCCTTTATTCTATCCCCTCCACTAGCCACTGTGAGCACAGACGCCTCCCAACTGGGGTGGGGGTACTTCTTGGGAAAGACCATCAAAGGTATGTGGACCCCCAAAAAGACCAATTTGCATATCAATGTCGCAGAGGTGAGAGCGGTTCTAGTGTTGCAGGCCTTTCAAGATGTTTTTCCTCTAGGGTCCATTACAATACAAGCTGTCAATATGACTGTAGTATGATATATTAATAAATGGGAGAACCTTTTCTTACCCCCTCTTTCAAAAGACAATGAGAGCATGGCAGTGGGGGATCTTTTCCAACCACTTTCTAGTAGCAATGCACATACCAGGGAAGTCCAAAACTTCTGCTGACAGACTCAACAGGTCACTTTTGATGCCTCATGAGTGGTTTCTCAATCAGACTGTGACCTTTTTTCCTCTCCCTCAACAGCAAGTGCAGCAAGTTCTTTGCCTTAATTCCCCCCTCAAGGGGAGTCACCGAAAAATGTCTAATCCACGTTTGGCCCTCTGGTCCCCTTTACACTTATCACCCATTACCTCTAATTCTGAAATTTTTACAGAAAGCACTGTGGTTGAAGAGCTCAGTGACCCTCATTCATCAGATGTCATCTTCAGTATTCTTCATGGATACTGGATCCCAGTCCAGACCTTCTCTCGCATCCCTCCGGGATGGTGCATTTCAGTATTCCAGGCCTCAAACTGACTGCGTGATTTCTCCAGTTCCTTTGATAGCCAGACAGCCCAGGCTTTCCTCCCCAGTTCCTCAGGTACTTTGATCCTCCCAGAAAGCTTTGATGAGAAAAATGTACAAAAGTAAATAGAAGTGAGTCTCATTTTGGGCTCTTCAGAGGAAGTTGTCCCTTTCACTTCTCCTATTTCGGCGCTTCTATAATTGCTAACAACAATTTTTCTAAAAGGTGCTAGTTTTTCCACTATCAAAGTGCAATTAGCAGCTATATCTAATGTTCTCTATGGATAAAATGCTTCATTAGCTTCTACAAATTTGTGCAAGGCCTTTCTGAAAGGTATCTTCTTACTCAGACCTCTAGTGGAAGACCTGCCAGCTCCTTGGGATTTAACGGTCGTACTGCAAGGGTTAACTCAACAGCCCTTTGAACCAGCAGCTAAATGTAATTTGAAAATTTTGTCTTGGAAAACAACCTTTTTGGTAGCCATTACATCTGCAAGATAAGTTCCTGAACTCCAGGCACTATCTACCAAATCTCCTTACTTTGTTTTTCACAAAGTTATGGTCACTTTATGAACAACTCCATCATTTTTGCCTGAGGTAGCATGCAAAACAAATATTAATCAAGCCATTAATTTGCCTGTGTACTTTCCTAATTTTACTAACAAAGGAGAATACATGCTGCACCTTTTGGATGTACATAGGCAACTATGTTTTTATCTCCATAAAACAAAGGAGTACAGAAAGTCAGAACAAATTTTTGTCTCCCTTTCCCTGAAGAGATTGGGATCCTCATTTTCTAAAACTACCCTGGCAGAATCGATTTCTGATTGCATTTCCATTGTTTGCACTCAGCGAGGTCTCTCCCTCCCTCCCTTCCTCCCTCCCTCCCTCATAAAGCACATTCTAGTAGATCCATGGCTATGTTTTCTGCCTTTTGATCTAGAACTTCAGTTGATGACACTTGTGCAGCAGCTACTTGGTCTAACCCTCATACCTTTATAGCGCATTACAAACTAGATTTAACATCCAGAAGCAGAGATGCTTTTGGTTCTGCAGTGTTCTTGGAATATCCTTCCATAAGGGCCACCCAAGATTCACTATCTGGGACTCTTTCTCAATCATTGAGGAATGAATGAAAAGGATAACATCAGATATTAAAGTTATGTATTCACAATAATGCATCTGTGTTGTCCATTTTCATTCTTCCTCAACTCCCCTCTCTCCTTCCTCCTTTTATCTTCTGGAGTGAACTTGTGAATATTGTGGAACCCTTCATTCCAGGTTTGAGCCCCAGCTCTTTTTCCTTTTATGACTATGTTTAGGGTTAATAAGGCAGCAAACTTGATCAGAGGTACAGCTAGTTGACTGGGGCATTATGGGTAGAGGGAAGAGCTCGTGAGTTGGATTCAAGAGTCTAGTGCATGTGGCCGAGTTGGATCTGATACCTCAACCATTGATGAAGAATGAAAATAGACAACACAGATGCATAGATATGGTGAGTACATAACTGTAAGTCAGATATTGTCAGTTTTTTACCTCATCTTCACATATGGGTGTGGATCCGATTCATCAGATCCGACTCGGCCGTTACTAAGCTCATGGCAAACAAAAAGCTCTTGGATACCTCCTCTTACCCACAATGCATCTCTCCTTGTTACCTCAGATGTCATTTGCCACTTCCCGAAGACGTGGTCAAATCAGCTGGCGCTTGGATTTTCAGTTTATATTGTTATAATATTTCCTTCTATAGTCTTATTTCTATACTTTAATGTATTTAGCTTTTCTCCATCTCCCCCTTGTTTCTAAAAACCCTTTTTTGACATTAGCCACTTTTTTATTAGGTGAATTCACTCTCTCTCTCCCTTTCCCACTAGTAACCAATTTTTATAGGTTAATCCTCTTCCCTTTTACCTTTAAGGTATTCCTTAACTACTATCATTAGTAATCTCTTTTCATCTCTTTTTTTTTCTCTTTTCCATCTCTATAGATATATATATATATATATGTATGTGTATATATATATATATATATATATATATATGTATGTATAAAATACGTTCCTTCTTTTTTATGTCTTTGGCCTTAAGTGCTTATGCGTGCATTTGTCAGTGTGAGTGTTTTCTCTGTTCATATCTTTCACAACATGGCGGAGAAGCAAGTGCACAAAGTGAGGTCATAAGATTCCTTTTAGTGACTCGCACTCCCTGTGCGTTTATTGTCTTGGGCCTTTTTATTCACAAGAAGATTGTGCGATCTGCCATTCTTTCACCCACCGAGTTTTGATTGAGAGAAAAAAATAAACTCATTTTGAGGGGCATGCTACCATCTGTTTTTGAGGAGGCTATTTCTGGCAGTCAGTCTAAATCTGGATCTTCCATTTAAATCGGCTCATTTGAGTCCTGCTTGTTCACTTTCCTCCAAATCTGGTGACAGAGGAAAGAAGGGGCCTTTCTTGGCTCTGACAGACCCTTTGGAGCCAAAAGCTAAAATATCAAAATCTCCCAAGTCTGTGGAGTCTGTGACTCGGTCGGAGCCTTTGGTGCCAAGTACTCCTAGGTTGGATCCGACTTCTTCGACTCTGATTCCATTGAGTTAGGACAGATAGGATCCATTGATGATAGATCTGACAACAAGTCCATTCAAGCCATTATTGAAACCTCCCAGGACTCTGTACTCTCCAACATTCGATCCTGTTCGTCAAGGGTACCATCTCCATTCTTAACTAGATCAAAATCCCCATCAGCATCCTCTTCCCATTCATCCAGGAGCCTTACTGAAGAAGACATGGAACGGATGGTGCAGAAGAGTTTGTTGGCACAAGGCATCACTAAGTCCCCCTGAGCCTTGACCCATTTGGTTCCAGGGCTGTCCAAGCCATCTACTTCCCCTCTTCCTCCTCCTCTGACTTCAGGGCAAGTTTTGGAGTCGTTGCCTCTTATACACCCAGTGCCTTTGACCTCTGATCCGAAGATGTTTTCTTTTTTGGATCAGACCTTTGCTCAGAACTCTTCATTTTTTTCCAAGCCGGAGAGTTCCTGGAGCTGCAGTGAACCTTGTGAACCACAAGTGCAGTCTACTCCCAGGTCTTCGGAGCAGTTGATGTGCCTCAAGACTCTGGTGCAGTTGAGCTCAGCTCCGGCTTCTACCTCTGGCTTCTGGACCGGAGGGGACTTGCTGGGATTTTCCAAGGGATTTCTATCTGCTTTTAATGTTTTAAATTCTGTTTTTTTTTTCACAGACTACAAAAAGAAAAAAAATCCCTCATGTTCTGACACTTTATCCAAGTTAGAAAAGTGGAGAATGGAAAGGGGTGTTTTTCTTTGAATTCAGCTCAGACTGAAGATTATGATTCTGAGGAAAGCATTTCTTCAGATCTCTCTCCAGAAGAATTATCTTTTTCTGTCACTGTAGCCAAAGTGAGAAGATAATGATATCCCTGTCTCCCAGTAAAAGTATTATGATTTTGTGCAACTGGATTTTTCCTCAATATGCAGCTGCCCCTCCAGTTTTGTGTTTTCTAAATATACCTGACAATCAGCCCATTGTTCCCATAAAGTCTATATTATAAAGTACATCAGACAAATAACTATCTGTTTTCTAATCAGATCCTGCAAAATTATTAAAGCCATCTACTACTAAGCCTGTTGTGAATGCTGCCTGCTCCTTCTGATAAAAAGCAGAAAGCTTTTGATATATGTTTATTCTGCTACTTTCACTTTCAGAATTTTGAACTGCCTGGTGTACGTGTTAACATTTTACTGGCTTCTTTCTAAAATATGAGAAGGTTGACTCTTACCTTTCCTTCTTCTGGGGTTAAAACTTCATTAAATTCCTTAATTGTGTCTGCTTCTCTGGTTCCCAACCATTTTTTAAAGTGCTCTTGTGATTCTGCTGATGTTGTGTCCTGAGGTACTGCTACTGGTTCAATTATGACAAGATTTGCCTGGTTACATTCTCAGAATGTATCATAAGCTATTAAAGCTGAGACTTTAAATTCTCCCCTTAACAATGATTTTCAGTTTGGGCCCTTCTGTTGTTCAGGTTGTAAAGTTTTAATGAACAAGGGAAACTGATTTCTGGAGTTAAAAACTTTTTTCTAGAAGCAAAATAAGCACTCAGCAAAGTTCAGATAAACTGAAGTTTAAAAGGCAGTGACAAGGGGGTTGAAGAAAGGGGAGCCTCCCAGGATCAATGACAGTCCAAAAGGTCAGAATGAGTACTTGCCCATTCAAGCTTATCCCTCTCTGCTACCATGACAACCCTTTAAATCAGTGCCTCAGCCTATGGCTTCATCTTCCAAACTGGCAGCAGATTATCTCAGACAAATGATTTCTGAGAATCCTTCAACAAGAGTGCAGATGATAAAGGGAATTCCTTTCCCCACTGTACAGGACTCTTCCACATCCTGTAAGTCAAATGTTCCTGTTTCCCCCATATTTGGAACATATGTTGTCTCATTGTGTCATATAATTAGTGCCCTGAGATGAGATAGGCAAAGGTCGTTTTTTTATTTTTTTCCTGGTGGCAATAAACGAAGGGGCTTTGAGACCATTCCTACAGTTCACCTTCCTCAACCTTTGTGTCAAGGTCCCAACATTCAGTATGTTATCCCTCCAAACCATACTACCACATGTACCCCCTCCCCCAGTTTTATCATAATGATAGATTTTTAAGATGATAATCACCACATACCAATTTGCAAAGAATTCAGATGTTTCTTAAGATTTTCTGTATCTATCTTACATTATCAGGTATCTGTCTTAACCTTTGGTCTGTTTACTGCACCAAGGTTTTTTTGTAAAATGTCTTGCTCCAGTAATCTCTTTCTTTAGATTTTAAGGCATATACATTTTTTTCTATTTGAGTTTTTGTCTTTTACTTGTAGACTTTTTCTAATTGTTAAGATTCCCTGACCAGTGTCAAGAAATTCCTATTCAGTCTGGGGTCTCAAGTAAACTCAAAGAAGTTCTCTTAAAACCCTTCCCACAGAATAGTTTTTTTCTGGGATGCTTATGGAATAGTTCGCAAGGAAAGGCTTTTCTTCCACTTTACAAAGTAGAACTGAACACAACTCTTCCTGAGTTTTTCCAGACAGTATCTGATACTTACCAGGGAATTTCACAGGATTCTGAATTTCATGACCTCTATTATGATTATCGTGGTTCTCTTTGCCAGACTTCATGTGGGAAAAATTAATGGCAGTTCAGCTCATTTGGTCTCAGCATCAACACCCTTTATCTTTTCAGAGTCCATTGCTGGGGTTTGTGAGAAGGGAAGTATTGTGGAGAGTGGACCAGATGTTCTTCATGTTTCACTGTTGCAGTCATTACATTAGGATAATCTGCTGGCAGGTTGCCCTCAGTCGGCCTGAATAACAAAGTCTTGGGTCCTGCTTCAGTTGCTGTCTCCTCTTCCATGACGTCAGGTCGTCAGGGGTATAAAACATGCAGCTGACACCATTTTAATCAGTCTTTCATGCCATGCGGTGCCCGAAGCAGAAGCAGTTCGCAAGTGCCAGTCAGGCCGACTCCTGAAATTTTTGTTTTCGAGTTTCAGAACCGAAGTCTTCAAACTAAAGCCAAGTACCCCATTGGGGAAACTTTTTTTCTTGCTCCTTCCCGATGTCAGTAAAAGTTAATAATTGTATTACTTGTGGGAAGCAAATCATAAGGATTTTCATTTGTACTGTATCCCTTGCCTAGGCCCTGAGTACAACGTGCCTTGCTGTTGGTTTTGTGCTAAATTTAACCAACGCACTATTAAGCGTCTGTATATTTTTGCTTCTAAATACTTTGGTTCAAGATTCAATTATCCTGAAATGTCATCGGTTAGCAATCTGACTACCGGAATTCACAAAAAATGCAAAGAAAAAGACAGAGACAGACCGTCGAGGTCCAAAACCGACAACGAAGCTACTCCTAAGCCAGCCGCCGGTTCGCCGGTACTCAGTGAAGTGCTTTTGCAGCCCCTGATGCTCGCTAATTTTGAGTCACAGGCCTCTACCGAGACCCATTCGGAGTCCGGTATGCCACGAGAGTCTTCAAGTATTGAACCTGCGGAATGTCTCTCCCTTGGATGGGTCCGGAGCTGCTGAGCAGGCACTGGCTTCTGAGGGGGTTTTCAGGCCTAAAGAGTTGTATATTAAACTGACGCCATCATCAAAAACAAGGCCAAAACCAACTTCTATGTCTAAAAAACTGACGCATGAGTCACATGCTCAGGCCCCTATGCATAAAAAACAAATGATCAAAATGGCTGAGGATTTAATTACCTTGATCAGGGGTTCCCAACCCCCTCCTGCTAAGAGGCGTAGGCAAGGCACTAATTATACATTTTCAGATCAGGTTTCCATTTCTTCTGATCAGGAATTTTCTATCCCTCTTTTTGAGGACTCTGATGCAGAAGAATCCATCCCTTCTGCTTCTCCTCCCGAGGATTTTTCTTTTGGAAAGACTTTGCATACCTTAAGGGAACATTTTTATTCGGAGAGTCAGGATTTTTCAGAATCTAAAAAGAGGCTTAGGGATTTTCTTCTTCTTCCACAGCATAGGCCTTTGGCTATACCTCCTGTTTTAGACATTATTGATGATGTTTTCTCAGAATCCAGCATGGCTCCTGATTCCCTGCCTCCGGCTCCTAATAAGCCAGACAGATATTACAGGGTTCCTGACTCCCACAAGTTTTTTTTTCAAAAATCCTACTGCTGACCCTGAAACTATTTCTCAGGATCCCAAGGGTGTTAAGGCATCTACTACTAAAAATCCTACCCCTTCTGATAGAGACTCCAGGGCGCTGGATAGAGTAGGTAAGAAGGTTTATATGTCTGGGCTTTAAACTGTCAATATCATATGCTTAAATATCAACAGCATGTCATGGGTTTACTGAAACAGAAAATGATGTTGATTTCTGATTGTGTGGAAAATAGAGTTACAAGATTTATAGCATTCAGCTGAACAAGTTGGAAAGCATAATTTGCAATGTGGTTTTGATTCCTTGGAGGCCTCTTGCAGGGCCGCCGTAACTGGATCTGTGATAAGAAGGCATGCGTGGCTCAAGGAGCAAAATCTGCCTGATCATGTTAAAGCTAAATTGTTGGATACTCCTTTACAGCAGGACAGTCTGTTTGGTAATAAGGCAGAAGAAGTTTTGAAAAAGATGGAAGACAAAGCTAAATCTATGCAAAATGTAAAAGATTTCTTGGAAGTGCAGCCACCCAGGTTCAGTAGGCACTGGCCTACTAAGAATTCATCCTTTCCAGTACCCAACAGAGCCGCTCACGTCAAACCCAGACACTCCAATGGCTCCAGGTTTCAGTCACAGGGATTTTACAGGACAAAACAATGGGGTGCCTCCACCTCCAAATCAGGAAGTAGCAAAGCACCACCCTACGGTAAACAGACTCGATGACTTTCCTCGGCCATTTCCAAGCACTTATCTTTTGGCAGCCCCTTTGGGGGGAAAACTAGCACTTCATGCTCAAAATCGGCATCTAATTACCCAGGACAAGTAGGTCTTAAATATAGTATCCCAGGGGTACAGATTTCATTTCCACATGTTGCCAATTCCAAAAGGATGGCCAGATCTGCCTCCAAATCAGTGGGCAGAGGCCCAGAAACAAGTCATGTCCCTCATGGATATGGGGGCCATTCAACCAGTAACAGAAAAGGAAAAAGGGCAAGTTTTTTATTCAAGATTTTTCCTGGTACCCAGAAAAGACAAATCATGGTGTCCAATTTTGGATTTATCCATTCTAAATACTTTCATGGACATTCCAAAATTCAAGATGCTGACTCTACAACAGCTACTGCCTATGCTAGGCAAGAATGCCTGGTTGGTAACTCTAGACTTAAGAGGCTTACCTGCATATCCCAATCAGGGAATCTTGCAGAAGATACCTCCACTTCAAAGCAGGCTATTGGCATTACCAGTTCTCTGCACTGCCCTTTGGTTTATCTACTGCGCCCAGGGTCTTCACAAAGTGCCTGGCACCAGTGATTGCATTTTGCAGACAAAGAAACATTCAAATTTATCCTTATCTGAATGATTGTCTAATTCAGGCAGAGGACAAGGACACTCTTCTACAACATCTGGAGTTTGTAAAAAGGCTTCTAACATGTCTAGGGTACACCATAAACGAAAATAAATCACAACTGGTACCCTCTCAAATAATTACATTCCTGGGTGCAAGTTTGAATACAACTGCCCAGATGGCTTACCTCACGCCAGACAAACAAATTAAATTCATAACATACTTCAAACAAGTGGCCACAAAAACCCAGCTATCTGCCAGACAAATTCTGCAGGCTTTGGGGTTCATGGTATCCTGCATTTTACTAATTCCATATGCAGGACTGCATATGAGGAAACTTCAGTGGTACCTAAAAAGCTTATGGAGTCAACATTGTCACAACCTGGAAACAATGATTCCTCTCATTCCTTGCCTGCAACAGGAGTTCCTTTGGTGGGCAGCGGCCTGTCACCAAAACAAGGGAATGTCATTCATTTTACCCCCTGCCACCCAAACTCTAACTACAGACGCATCAGGCTATGCTTGGGGGGCCCATCTGGCAGGGAGATGCATTCAGGGCGAATGGAGCCAAATCAAATGCACCTACATATCAACCAGAAAAAAATGCTAGCTGTACAAAATGCTCTGACAGCTTTCAAGGACTTAAACTACTGATAAAGATGGACAACACCACAGTTGTGTGGTACATAAACAAGCAGGGGGTACCCACCCCTATCCCCTTTGCAGACTAGCCATGGCCTTGTGGAACACAGCCTTGATTTACCAAATACATCTACAAGCTCAATTCCTGCCAGGAAAGCAAAATACTCTGGCAGACGACCTAAGCAGAAATCTTATGGACCCACACGAGTGGAAACTGGATCCACAAATCTTCAGCATGTTGACATGAAAATGGGGGAGCCCAGACATAGATCTTTTTGCCTCTCCCCAAAACTACCAGTTAGACAAATTCTTCACAAGAATTCATCACAAAAAAGTTTGGAAAGTGGATGCTCTATCCTTCAGCTGGAAAAACCTATCAGTCTATGCCTTTCCCCCTCTGCCTCTGCTCTCCAAGGTTTTACTAAAAGTCAGACAGGAAAAACCAAAAATGATTCTGATTGCTCCGGACTAGCCTCGCCAACACTGGTACCCGCTTCTAAGGAATATATCACACCTTCCTCCGTGGTACTTGCCTCAGACACCTCATCTATTGTCTCAGCAGGACTATCAAATTCTGCACACTCGGCTCCAAACTCTGAATCTTGCAGCATGGCTAATCAACTAATTTCACCAATCACGTCTCTCAGTAAACCTATGGAGGCTAGAAGGCCAAGTATTAGAAAATCTTATGCTGACAAATGGAAGAGATTCTGTGCCTGGAACCAAGCAGAAGGAATAAACACAGCAATGCCCAATATTCCTCAGATTTTGCAATATTTAACTGAGATGCTTCACAAGGGCCTATCTTTTTCTTCTATAAAAATCCATGCCTCTGCCATCTCTGCTCATTACAACACAAAGCCTCCTCTCTTTTCTCCTCCCCTGCTAAAGCAGTACCTCAGAGGAGCCAAAAATTTGAGACCTCCCAGGAGAGCACAGACTCCTGCATGGGATCTCAAGTTTGTGCTGGAAAAACTCACCCTACCTCTTTCTGAACCTGCTGCTACTGCAGACATAAAATTTCTTTCTTGGAAGACAGCCTTTCTTTTAGCAGTCACTTCAGCTAGAAGGATTTCAGAACTACAGGTTCTCATGGCAGTGGAGCCTTTCATTATCTTTTATCCGGACAGGGTGGGCCTCAGGACCAATCCTTCTTTTATGATTAAGGTGGTAAGCAGTGTGGCTCTTAACCAGACCATTCATCTGCCAAACTTTTTCCCAAATCCGCATAACAAGGGGGAGCAGATTCTGCATTCATTGGATATGCACAGACAACTAAGTTTCTACTTATACAGGAAAAAATTTTTGAGAACGTATGAGCAACTACCGGTGACATTTGCTGCAGGGGCAGAGGGGAAGGCTATATCAAAGCAGACTATTTCAAAATGGATAAGCCATTGTATTAGTTTCTGCTACATGCACCATGGTAAACCTGTCCCCAAGGGGATCAGATCCCATTCCACCAGGGCTGCATCCAGAGACATTCTAGAAGCTGCTACTTGGAGCTCAGTTCATACGTTCACAAAACATTACCATTTACCTCTCTTTTCTAAATCCAGGGCAGGCTTTGCCACTGCTGTCCTGCAGGGCTTTATAGCTGCCCCTAATGCTGTATAATTCCATCCTGCCATCCATAGCTTTGGGATTCTACCCAAATGTAATGACTGCAACAGTGAAACATGAAGAACATAGTACAGTTGTGTACACTTACCATAAATGTAGATGTTTGAGTGTATTCATTGTTGCAGTCCGTGTTACCCACCCGCCAGCCCCCTTTCTTCTCTATTATTATACCTCTTCTTTCCTTCACTATGCTCAAAAGCCTTTGTGGTGTATTTGCTTTTAGTTGGAGGTAAATTTTTTGTGTTCTAAAATACATGCATATATATATATATATATATATATATATATATATATATATATATTTTTTTGCTCCCCATTTGGGGGGCACCTGACATCTGGGGCAAGAAAAATGGATTAAAATAGCATCGGCTGCATGTTTTATACTCCTGATGACCTGACGTCATGGAAGAGGAGACAGCATCTGACACAGGACCCAAGACTTTGGTATTCAGGCCGACTGAGAGCAACCTGCCAGCAGATTACCCTAACAGTGAATACACTCGAACATCTACATTTATGGTAAGTGTACACAACTGTACTTTCTCCCTCAGCCAAAGTCTCCCCTTTTCCCTTCCTGACTCTGCTTCAGTCCGATACAACTGCTTCAGACTTTTGCTTGTGGGGCTGTGTAGAAAAGGAGAGAAAATGCAAGGTCTGTGGAATAAGCAGGACAGATAAAAGCAAATAAATGTTAGAGATGCTGGTAGTAATTAATGCTTTAAATGCCTTAAGTCATCCTTGTTCCCTGGACCTCTGAAGGTTATCACAGGCAACACTAATGTGACGTGTGTGTGTGTCTCTGTGTCTCTGTATATACCAGGAGGTACCACACCTTACCCTCATGGCAGACTTGCCATGATGGCCTGGGATGTGGCAGTTCAGCTCCATATTTCTCTTCAGGCCTCATACTTTCTGTAGCAGACAAGCTGAGCATGACCAGCATATACCCTCCCAAATGTAAATGACAGCTGGGGGTCTTCAAGGAATTGATCCAGCTGTGGTGAACACTTCATATAGATCGGTTTGTCTCCTTTCAAAACAGTTAAAAAATACTGCAGAATTTCAGGGACAAAGAGATGCAGACAGTTCCATGGCCACAGCTTCAGTTATGAAATGCACAAGGGGAAAATAATGTCCATGGCAACAAGAAATAGCAAGCAGTATGGTAGGCATCAATCGTAAGAAGTCCAGTGGGCATGTCAGTGGCAGTGCCAATGCTGTCTGTAATTGGCTATACCTTTATTAATAACATGTGTGGACCATTATCTCATTCACAGTCTCCGGAGATCACTACCTAAATCACAGACCTGACTGAGCATAACTGTGGCTACAGTACATGCAGGATTTCTTCCATGCTGTAGCACGCTTCTACATGTACTTACATAAGCATGTACTGTACACCAAGCACAACACGCATTACTTCCCCTGCCCACATATACTTGTTTACTGATGCCATAGGCATGGCACTGCATGCTTGCTTGTCTTTACCCATAAGAAATTTGTAACAGTCATATGCCTCTGGAGCTGAATGTCACTTCAACCATGTGTCCCCAACCAAAGGTACCGTAGGGAAATGTCTTGCCACCTAGCAGCCTGAACCTACTTACTGATAACAAACATGTTAATTATATAGTCAAATGAAAATTGATATAATTAGGTAAAGCACATGTCGAAATCACATCTGCCAAGCTGTATGTTAGACCATAGATTCATTTCCTGTTTTTTTTTTTGCATATTAGTGACATGCTTCTATACTGTTTGCTTACATCCATGGCTGTTTGAGATGGACCATATGCTAAAAGGAATATTGTTGAAAGCTTGCTTATAGATAGTAACAATAAAATGCAGTAGTATGTTAGGACTCTTCGGAATCAAAACTTTTAATTCCTGGATCATTTTTTCTTCCTGATTACTGCTGTGACAATAGAGTTCCCATGGTAACTTATTCATATTTCAAATAATCACTGTCATTGTTTCTCCTTTTCTAGAGCAGAGGTTGACAAAAGAATCATTGAGTTTTCCTTGGAGAGTACATTATTTATATTGCCAGATCAAGAGCCTCTGGTCTATAACTAAAGGGCTTAGTATAAAGTCTATGAGGAATTGTGTGTACCTGTAGCTTGCCTAGTATTTAAATGCACTTAAATCAACAGTTCTTCAAGTACTGACAGGTCGCACTACATTTAATGTAGTAGTTTAACAAATCAGGAGGCATTTACTGTTACCTTCTTTGCACATCAATCACAGCAGTTTGGAGCTGCACTTTTAGATTAACTTTTCTATTTAGACCATTTATTTTCAAATGTAAGAATACACTGACAGACACCATAATCAAGAAATTGTTGGCTCTTATTAGCAGAAATTAGACAATCTTTCATGAGGATTATCAAATTTCGGCTCTCCCAAAAGTGGGTCTGTCTGCATCTCATCCAAACAATCAGCTCCTCTGCTTTGCTGCAGTTTTCTGTACAGTAAATAAAGCAAGAGTGACCAGTGTCTTCACATCTGCACAAAAACACTGTTGATGGCATTCTTATTTCAGCACAGATCTGTTCTATGGACTGCATTAAGTATGTATTTTTTTATTATTATTAAAAGTGAGGCAGCACACTTTACTAGTTTCATCTCTATTGGCTTTACCAAAATGAAGCAGACAGTTCAAAATATTAGATCTGAAGTAGTTAACTTCATTTATCTGCAACGTGTGGGTATTTGGATCCATATCGAATCCGAGACGGCAATATTTTATCAAGCATCTGCTCCAAGCTCCTCCCCTTACCTATAATCCCTCACCTCTCCTACCTTCCCTCAGATCTCGTTTGCCGCTTCATGCGTACGCGTCGTGGTCTCTGTAGCTCCAAGTTGGGTGAAGTAAGTGGAACTTTTGGTACTTATATTTAGTGTGTGAGAGTAGTTGTTAGTGAGCAACCCTTCCTCTCCTTCGTCTCTTCGTTGGTTGTTAACAAAAAAAAAAAAAAAAAAAAAGTTTAGAAAGTGTGTTTTGAGGTAGAGTAGGCCTAACCAAACCTTGTGTGTGTGCGTTTCTAGTTGAGTGTTTGGCTGAGTAGAGTGTGTTTATGGCTGACCAGCCTAAACAAACGTTTAAAAAATGCACAGAGTGTGGCCACAAGCTTTTACCGGCTGATGGCCACACTCTTGTGTGTTATTTGCCTGGGTGTTTCACATCTTAGTCTGCCATGTGCTGTGTGTGCAGGGTTCAACCCCAAGGCCTTAAAAGAGAGGAAGGCGAAACTGGTAGCCAAGGGCCTGCTACCAGTTTCTGCTTCAGACACGATGGCCTTGACATCGGCTCCAGTAGCGGAATTCGCTGTGTTGCCCCCAGAGTCCTTGTTGCCAGAGGACAAGCGACTGTTCTCTGCTAAAATGTCGACTCTGAAATCCGTTTCAAGCATGTCCATGCGTCTTCTTTCCCATGACACGGAAGGAGTGGCTAGGGCGGCTGGGACCGGTGTAGTTATGAGGCGGCACACTTGGCTCAGACTCTGTCAATTTGCGGACCCCTTCAAGGCATCTTTCACAGATGCTCCCTTTGATGGTTCCTCCCTGTTTGGGAAGACAGTTCGTGACACCTTGGTCCATAGCGAGAAGGACAGGAAGACTCTGTCTGCCATCTGAGTCCGCTTCTCTAACCCTCAAAGATCCTTTTCCAGGAATCAGAGAGGGCAGAAGAAGATGTGGTTCTGAAAATATCCGTTTTCCCGGGACACTCAGGACAACTCATCCCCCAGAGACAGAGGGGGACAAGACAGATGCCACCCCAGAGGCAGAGGGGGTCCAAGGAACTTTGGGTCTAGGGAGATCTTCTCAGACAGACCTGCGCAGCAACCCTGAGGGGTTGCCCGACTGTCCTACTCTGGAGGCAGTCGGGGGAAGGTTGTCATTGCACCTAACGGCTTGGGAATCCATCACGATGGTCCGTTGGGTGCTCCAGATAATATCCAGAGGACACTCCATCCAGTTCGTTGCCTCACCCATCCCACCCATCCAATCAAAGCGCCTCCCAGATGTTCCACCCGCTCAAAGGGAGGCCGCAGAACACGAAATTTCAAAGCTGCTTTACAGTTGGGTCATCGAACTGGTCCCCTCAGATCAGTCTGGATTAGGCTTTTAATCCAGGTTCCTTTTAGTGACAAAAAAGGTCAGGGACCTCAGACCCATATTGGTCCTGTCAACCCAGAACCTATCTGTAGCCAAGCAAAAATTCCAGATGGTCACCTTGCAGTCCATTCCACCTTTTCTCCGAGAATGCGACTGGATGTGCTCGATAGACCTCCAGAACACTTACTACCACATCAAAATATGCAGAAGCTTCCAGCTGGGAGCCGATCATTTCCAGTTCAAAGCCCTACCCTTCGGTCTCACCACAGCCTCCAGGGTGTTTACCAAGGTTATGGCAGTAGTAGCGGCTCACCTGAGGCTTCAGGGAATTCAGGTGTTTCTTTACCTAGATGATTGGCTCCTCCCTGCTGCCACCAAGCATTTACTTTGCATGGCCAGAGACTCCTTCCTGCATCTTGCAGTCAATCTAGGGATTACCATCAACATCTCCAAGTCCCACCTGAACCCGACACAGACCTTGGAATTCATAGGGGAGCAGTTGGACACTCTTCTATTACAAGTTTTTCTCACTCAGGACAGGGTCCAGAACCCACGGGCCCATGTGTCAGTGATCCTCGGCCCCAGGACGCTAAGGCGAGTGACGTTCTCTGAGTCCTAGGCTCTTTGGCTGCAGCAATTTCAATTCTTCCATGTGCGCGCCTTCACATGAGGGTGCTTCAGTGGTCTTGGTTAGACCTCCCCATGGACTACCCTATACGGATCAGCAGAGCCTGCAAGATTTCTCTTCTTTGGTGGCTCCAGTTGCCGGAAATCTTGGCAGGTCGTCCATTCTTAACATCCCCAGCCCAAGCCACAGTGACCACGGATGCCTCCCAGCTTGGGTGGGGGGGGGGCACTTTTTGGGAAGGACGGTCCAAGGCACGTGGTCCCAGACTGAGACCAGATTGCATATCAATGTTCTGGAGATAAGGGCAGTGTTTTTAGCTATGCAAGCCTTTCACGCTGTTCTTCCCCTGGGCACGATTACAGTTCAGTCAGACAACATGTGTGTTGTCTGGTAGATAAACAAACAAGGAGGGACCAGATCTTACCCACTCTGCCATGAGGCCATGAGAGTATGGGAGTGGATGATTTCCACCAGTTGATTTCTGACTGCAACGCACATCCGGGGATGCTTCAACATTTTAGTGGATAGACTGAGTTGGGCTATTCTAATGCCATACGAGTGGTCTCTGAAACAGTCTGTAGCGGAGGAGATCTTCTTTGCGTGGGGTCACCTTGCTGCATTCTCTTCGCATCTCCTTCCAATGCGAAGTGCATCGAGTTCTTCACTCTGATCCTCTCCCCAAGGGACTCCCCCAGAGACGCTCTTGTCCATGCTTGGCCTCCCTGGTTACTGTATGCTTATCCCCTGCTACCTCTCATTCCGATGTTTCTTCAGAAAGTTTACCGACTGGGGTGCAAAGTGATCCTCATTGCCCCGTTCTGGCCTCAAGTGTGGTTCCCCTTCCTCTGGTCTCATGCTCTTAACTCCTCCATGGATTTTGGATCCCTGCCCAGATCTCATCTCCCATCCCTTGGGCATCAGTTCGCCCGATCTGGCCAGCCTCAAGCTGACGGCTTGGTTGCTCCAGTTCCCTTGATCGCTAGGAATCCCGGTCTATCATCTTCAGTAAAGAGTATTTTGGTGGCATCCCACAAAGCTTCCACTAGGAAGGTTTATCACAGCAAATGGAAATGCTTCTCTATTTGGGCTTCTCAGAGAAACATAGATCCATTTACAGCCCTGGTTCCTGCAGTGTTGGAGTTTTTGTCCTATATTTTCCAACAAGGGTCTAGTTTCTCCACAGTGAAAGTACAACTCGCAGCCATATCTAATTTTCATGTTGACGAAAATCTGAATGCTGTGGCCTCTTTGAGATTGTGCAAGGCCTTTCTAAAAGGTACTTTTCTTTTACGTCCCCCGGTTAAGAATTCCGTCCCTCCTTGGTACCTTACTGTAGTTCTGCAGGCATTGATGGCACCCCCGTTTGAACCAGCAGCGTCAGACTTAAAATTCCTGTCCTGGAAGACAGCTTTCTAGAGTTTCTGAGATCCAAGCTTTGTCTGCCAATGAACAATACAGTTCAGGTAGAGTGTACAGTTGGGGGAGGGGAGAGATATACTATGACTCTGAGATTATGCATAGTACACCTCCTCCTGATAAGGGAAATTTTCATTATGCACAAACAAGAGGGAGGAACTACAAGTGGACAAAGGGGGAGATGTGGAGAAGGAAGAACAACCAACCACAAGCAAAATGGTAATTGATACAATTGACAGTACAGTCAAACATAACACTTATGCATGTGATTTTGACACTCAGATTGTGCAGGAAGGTGTATCTTATAGTTACAATAACTTTAAAATTTTTAATTATACTGAGTTGGATTTGGACAGAGCACATTTCAGTTTGCTTTCTAGGGGGATGAAATTTGTTCCCACTACACGTTTCCATGTAGTCGACTGTCTGTGTGAAACCAAAAAGTTTACTAGGAAGTTAAATCTAGCATTAATGTACAAAGATAAAAAGGAATGTAATGCTGGTAAGCAAAAAGTTCTTAAAAAGAAAAGTAGCTTTGTACCTATAATGAATCCTAGTGTTCAGATGTACGACAAAATGATCACTAGAGAGATATACCAGTTTAATAAGAAAAACAGGAGACGGAATGTCAAAAGTAATTTAACAAGGGATGAAATTAGAGTTTTAGAGGAACTTAGAACAAATGCCAATATTAGAGTTATGAAACCCGACAAGGGAGGGAGCATCGTGATCTATGACACATTGGAATACTCTTCCAGGATACATGACATTTTACATGGGTCAGGTAATTATGTATTAATGTCAATGAATGAAATTAACATTTCTTACAGAAGAATTGACATGTTCTTGGAAGAGTTTTTGTTAGATAGGAGGATCACTGAGGATTTATACAATTATTTAAAGGTAGAACATCCCTATATGGCGACAATTGTGGGAATTCCCAAGGTCCACAAGAACGTAACAAATCCTCCTTTTAGACCAATAATATCTGGTAGTAGGTCTAAAACTTTTCCTATAGGAGCAGCAGTGGACTTTATGTTAAAACCTCTTTATGGGAAAATTAAACATCTAGTAAAAGATTCATGGGAGTTTTTGTCGAAATATCCAACTGACATTGGGAGTACTAACTTATTATTCGCATCAATTGATGTGATTGACCTTTTTACATGCATTCCATTGACTCAAGGATGGAGGCCTTCATGAACAGTATTCAGAAACATAGTAACCTAGACTGGGACAAGATATGTTTAATCACTGAACTAATGTCCATAGTGTTGGAAAATAATTTTATATATTTTGAAGGCGAGGTGTTTAAACAGATTAATGGAGTTGCTATGGGGGCAGCATGTGCCCCCATATATGCGAATTTAGTAATGTTGGACTGGGAAGAGAAGACTATCTTTGAAAGTGATTACATTGAGCACATACAATATTATTCTAGGTTCCTTGATGACATATACATTTTGTGGGAAGGAGACCAAGATTCCTTCAAAAACTTTTTGGACTATATTAATATGAGTAGTGATTTTTTGAAATTCACCTCTGAAAGTAATACTATGGGGGTAGCGTATTTAGATACTATGATTTCTTTGGAAGGTAGTAGCTTTAAGTCGAGAATACACAGAAAAGCTACCTTCTCCAACTCGTATTTAGATTTTAACAGCAACCACCCTAGGTATTTGAAATATAATATATACAAAGGGCAATGTATCAGAGCCCTTAGAATGACATCCAGACATGACGACATGTTAGATGAAATTGGTTATATCACTAAGCTATTTGAAGAAAGGGGATACAATAGAAAAATGATGTATGACATTAACACATACGTCATCAGTGAATGGGGGAAAAAATACGTACCATTATTAGGAACAAACTGTAACACAGATTATGGTATGAAGGACTCAAGTAGGGGAATAATTGATGATAAATCTTGTGGTAGAGTATGTATATTAGAATATGGTCCCCATATTAATTGTATCAAATAAATTTTAACTAGGAAGTGGCACATTCTTTTGACCGACCAAGAAAAAATAGACATTTTAGGGACCAAGCCTAAATTTGTCTATAAAATGGGGAGTAATCTCAAAAGAATACTGGAGTATGGGTTTGGAGCAGAAGGTAAGGGGGCTAGTATGCATACCTCAAAATGTGGGGCATGCCATCAACGCTTCGCTATAAATGAAGAGGTTGAAATCATATTGCAGAACATCAATAAAACTAAAATTAAATTTAAACAAGGTAATTGTAATACTAAAATGATAGTTTACATGGCGAAATGTATGATATGCCCTTCATTTTACATAGGGAAGACTGAGAGGAATTTCAAGAAAAGAATATATTCACATTTGTATAGTATAAAAACTAAAGACCCCAAAAATGCTTTATACAAACATATTTGTAGCCAAGGAGATGACCATTTTTTTAGATTTGCCATCTTAGAAAATGTATTAAACAACCCTAGGGGTGGGAACACCAAGAATATACTTGGGTACAGGGAGATGTGTTGGCAACTATTAACTGAAGCTATGATACCACCAGGGTTAAATGAACACATTTCTATTAAACCAATGTTGGAAATGTCAAGGTGATGTATTGACCTTATTATATGTCATTAACTATAAATTCCATTTATTAATTGGATATAAATTTCATTATTTTTAACCTTCATTCATTTACATGATGTATTTTACACAAGGAAGAGGATTGTTATATATATTTTTTATATTTTTAATACTATTTTGTATGATAAAGTGTATTTTAGTATATTTTGCATGATATAGCTTTAAGTATGTGTAATTAAATATTTTTGGCACCAAAGATGTGTATTTAAATGGAAGAGATTAGTTTAGTTCGTTCTGATGAAGCCCACGATATGTGGGTGAAAGCGCTTAACATTTTACTGCATAAAGAATTAATGTTAAGTTGTCTATCTCGCCTTCATTCTTGCTGGATGGGTTCGGAGCCGACCTCGGCACCGACTCGGCCACTCTAAAAGCTCGAGAGTTGGTTCCACCGGCTCGAGGCTCCCCTTATATCCCACAATGCTAGGCGTGAGTTACCTCAGATCTCGTTTGCCGCTACAGCGATCGAGGTGTTTGGTTTCTACCGGCTTCTAGGTGAGTTATTGTAGAGTAAATTTTAGTCTACTTAAACCCCTTTAATTTAATTTATAATAGTTTTTTCCCTTAGCTTAGTGGATTTAGTCCCTTTTTTTCTTCTATTATCCCCTTTTTCCACAAAGAACTTATAAGTTCTTCCCTCGGGCCTTCAGGCCTTGCCATCCCCTTAGTGGTGTGTGTGTGATTTTGTCAGGAATCTAAAACTTGTGATAGTAAGTTTTAATTTTTGAGTTAAACTTGTATAAGGTGTAAACAGTGTGTTTGACTGTGTGTGTGGTTACACTTTCTTCGATAATGTCTAAGGACTCAAAGGTCTCAGGCTTGAAGAAGTGTGACTCGTGCTGTCAGAAAATGTCTCTGACAGACGGTCACACTTCTTGTGTATACTGCCTCGGACCTTTACACCTGCAGGACTCTTGTGCTGTATGCCATGGCTTCAGCCCCAGAGTCCTGCAGGAAAGAAAAAATAAACTTATTTTGAGAGGTTTACTTAAGCCTGAGGGTTCCCTTACTGTTACTTCGGGCAAACCCTCCAAGGCTTCTAGGTCCTCGGCTCCAGCTTCTGAGCCGAGGCCTAAGGCTTCGAAACCTCCGTCTACATCGGCTCCGGCTGGAGCCGATGAGTCTCAGACTGCAGCTTCTGTGGTTTCCTCGGCTCCGGCTGGAGACGAGGTATTGGAAATTCCTGTGTCGGTTCCGACTAGACCTTCGGAGCCGACATCTAGAAAGAGGTCCAGGTCACCGTCCCTTGGCTCCGTTCATTCGGCTCCAGCATCTCCCTTGCTGTCTGAACGGAGTCATAGATCTCACTCCTCTAGGTCATTGAGGCTTTCGGACCATGACCTTCAGAGGGTAGTGAGTCGACTTCTTAAGTCCGAGGCACTGGCCCAAATGCTTCAGAGCCCGACTCATCAGTCGATGCCTGACCCTGTCCCTTATTATGTTCCTCCTCCGACTCCTTTGAGCTCGGAGCCGGGGCGTTTCGGAACCGAGACTGTGGTAGTGTCGGAGCCGATACAAATGTCTTCGGCTCCGTCGTCGGCTCCGATTTCTTCCTTAGAAGAATCTCGGCACCGGACTTTCCTCGTCGGCTCCGAGGGGGTGAGTGGCATCAGGCCCTTGTCCGACCCCGCTCTCCCTCTCGGTGCTTTGGCGCTGGTGAGTTCGGCTCCGACATCGGCCTCGGAGCCATCACTGTCGGTGCCAAGGGAGGTTTTCAGCTTTTCGGAGCGGGGACCTCTGGCTCTGCCTGACAGGGGTGCGTTCGAGGTCATGCGGAGTGTGTTGGAACCTGGTTCAACTCCACAGTCGGCTCTGACCGCCCCTCCCTCTTCGGTGCCTCAGGTCAAGTCGACTCACTCCCTCATCCCAGACCGCAGAGAGCCAGCTCCTCAGGAATCCCCTGTAGGGATCTCATCCTCTTCCGAGGCCTCTCCTGAATTGGCAGAAGAGCCCCCTCGGAAGAGAAAGTGTAAGAGGAAACACATAGACTCACCTGTGTCCGTCACCTCTGACACAGATTTAGAGGATTCCGAGGGTTTCCCCCGTTCCCCTTCTGAAGATGTCTCATTTGCAGACATTCTAGAAATCCTCAAACAGAGGGGAAATTGGCCAGCCCTCAGCCCTTCGGAGGATGAATCTGTGTACCTTGAGGCGTTTGGCTCTCGCCCTTCCACCTCCTGGGTGTCTCTCCCCTTTGACCCCCTCATGCAGATGGTAGCAAAAAAGGCATGGACGGCTCCTGACTCAGTGGACCCCACTCCCAGGAGACCCTCAAAATTTATCACGGCACCAGCGGATAAACAATTTCTGACCAAGGGAGTTTCTGTGGATGCTATGGTGGTTGCTGCTGCCACTAAGAAGGAACTAGCTGATCCTTCAGTGCCTGTCCATCCACCTAACAAGGAATCTAGGTCTATGGACAGGTACGGGAAGCGGATGTTCTCATCAGCGACCTTTGCAATGCGTTCGCTGAACTACCTATGCCATTTTACTCGTCTTCAAAGAGACTTGATCAAAGAAGCGAGTGATATGTTGAAGGATCCTACAGCTGCGGGTTTTCAGGACAAGATGAACACTCAGCTGGCTACCCTGAACTCCATAGCTAACTCCTCCATGCGCCTCCTTTCATATGCGGCTGATGGAGCGAGCAGGGCCGCAGGGACAGGTGTGGCCTTACGCAGGCATGCCTGGATGCGGCTATGCAACTTTACGGACCCCTTTAAAACGTCTTTCACTAATTCCCCGTTTGATGGATCATCTCTTTTTGGTCCTCAAGTGAAAGAAACCTTGACTAGGTGCGAGACGGATGGCAAGACTCTTTCTGCCGTCGGAGTCTGTTTTTCTACTCCTTCTAGGCCTTACCCCAAAGGCCAGAAAAGTGGGAAAATGTGGTTCATAAACAATCTCAAGGGGCTTCGCCTGACGCACAAAGTCGGTTCCCCGCCAGAGGCAGAGGGGGGAACAACAATGGTAGATGTCGCCCTAGAGGCAGGGGGGGGTCCGCAGAACCAGGGCAATTGAGAAACTTTCTCCGATAAGCCTTTTCAGCATCCCTGAGGTGTTGCCCGACTGTCCACCTTCGGAGGCAGTCGGGGGAAGATTGTCACTGTACCCAGAAGCCTGGCTATCCCTAACTCGAGACAAGTGGGTACAGTCCATCATTTCCGAAGGCTATTCCATTCCCTTTGTTTGCATTCCAAACCGATCAAAAAAAATCCCTTCCAGATGTTCCACCCGCTCAAAGGGATCTTGCAGCTTTGGAAGTTTCAAAGCTGCTTGCAAAAAGAGCAATTCAGCCAGTTCCAGCAGACCAGCAAGGATCCGGAATCTACTCCAGGTTCTTTTTAGTTCCAAAAAAAAACAGGGGACTGGAGACTAATTTTGGATCTCAGTATCTTGAACAAGTCAGTCAAGAAAACACGATTTCGGATGGTCACGCTACAGTCCATCCTTCCCCTATTGGGAAGAAAAAACTGGATGTGCTCTATAGACCTTCAGGATGCGTACTATCATATAAAAATGAACAGACGCTCCAGAAGATTTCTCTGCTTCAGGCTGGGAACCAGTCATTTTCAATTCAGAGCCCTGCCCTTTGGACTCACCACTGCCCCCCGGGTGTTTACCAAATGCATGGCAGTGGTAGCTTCTCACCTGAGACGTCAAGGATTCCAGGTGTTTCCATATTTGGACGACTGGCTCCTCACAGCTCCCACCAAGCATCTTCTTCTAAGGGCCAGGGACTACACCTTTCGCATTTGTCAAAACTTAGGCATTTCAATAAATTGCGAAAAGTCTGTTTTGTCGCCTTGTCGTGTTATTAACTTCATAGGCGCAATTCTAGACACAGTCAACATGTCTGCGAGGCTAACAGATCAGAGAATAACAGACATACAAAAACTGGTCTCGCTCATCTTCAGCAGCAACAGAGTCAGAGCCAGGTTAGTTCTGAAAGTATTGGGGATTATGGCGGCTGCCATACCTTTGCTTCCATTAGCCAGATTCCACATGAGAATCCTTCAATGGATGCTCTTCACACAATGGTCATACCAGCAACTTCCGATGTCCCACACCATTATGATCACGCAAACATGCAGGAATCATCTTCTGTGGTGGATGTCTTCCCCTCAGCTCTTCTTGGGAAGACCCTTTGTTCCTCCCCTCCGGTTGCTACTCTGACAACGGACGCCTCCCTGATCGGGTGGGGGGGGGGCATTATCAGGGCAGAACTGTCCAGGGCACATGGCAACCAGGCGAATGCCACTTGCACATAAATGTTCTAGAGATGAGAGCAGTGCTTTTAGCGTTGCAAGCCCTTCAAGACTCTCTTCCCTTGGGAACGATAGCAATCCAGACGGACAATATGTCTGTAGTGTGGTATATCAACAAACAAGGCGGAACCAGGTCCTACCCCTGTGTCGAGAAGCACTCAGACTGTGGCAATGGGCGATTTCTTCTCAGCGGTTTCTGATAGCAACGCACATCCCGGAAGTCCAATCAAATCGCGGACAAGTTGAGCAGAGCTATCCTCATGCCTCACGAGTGGTCTCTGAAAGACTCTGTTGTGAGAGAAATTTTTCTCAAGTGGGGTCAGCCTTGCTGCGACCTTTTTGCTACTCCCCAAAACAGCAAGTGCAGAGATTATTTCACCCTATTCCCTTTACCAGGCCAGCCCAGCAGAGATGCTCTAGTCCAAGTTTGGCCCCGGGGACTTCTCTATGCATTTCCTCCCTTCCCACTAATCTCTCAAGTGATACAGAAAGCTATCGCTCAGAAGGCCTCGTTGATCCTCATTGCTCCTTACTGGCCTCGACAGGTTTGGTTCCCCTTTCTACATCATTTTCTGTTGGAGCGACCTTGGCATCTGGACCTACTTCCAGATCTTTTGATCCATCAGTCGGGTCAGTTTCATCGCTCCCTTCCCTCTCTGAACCTCACTGCTTGGTTCCTCCAATTCCAACCTTAGCCAGGCTTCCTCAAATATCTCACTCTGTTCGAGATATTTTGATAGCTTCTCATAAATCTTCCACCCGAAAGATTTATTCGAGTAAGTGGAAACGTTTCACCTATTGGGCTCAAGGCAGGGACGTAGATCCTTTCACTGCTCCCATCCAAATGGTCCTTGATTTTCTAGCTGAACTCTTCCATGCAGGTTCATCTCCTTCGACTCTTAAAGTTCAATTGGCAGCTATTTCTAACTTTCATGTGGGCATTTCAGAGTCTACCATAATGTCCCACAAGCTTTGCAAAGCCTTTTTGAAGGGAGTTTTTCTACTCAGACCTCCTATAAGAAATCCTCCTCCTCCTTGGGACCTAAATTTGATTCTTAGTTCTTTGATTCTTCCCCCTTTCGAACCTGCAGCCTGCTGTTCTTTAAAATTGCTATCATGGAAGACTCTCTTTCTGGTAGCTATTACTTCAGCTAGAAGAGTTTCAGAACTTCGTGCACTCAGCTGTCGACCTCCTTATTTGTTTTTCCATAAGGACAGGGTATCTTCTGAACCAACCCGTCATTTTACCTAAGATAGCCTCGGCGTCTAACCTAAATCAAAGCATTGACCTCCCTGTGTTTTTTCCAGAATATTCTAACAGGTCTGAACAAAAATTGCATTGGCTAGATGTTCATCGTCAGTTAAGGTACTATTTGGATAGAACCAGACAATTCAGAAAATTTGACCAGCTGTTTGTCTCTTATGCAGAAGGCAGAAAGGGACTTTCAGTTTCAAAGGTATCATTATCTAGATGGCTAACATCTCTGATTTCCCTTGTTTATGAAATTAGACACCAAAAGCTGCCTAGCAAACCTAAAGCTCATTCCACCAGAGCTTTGGCTACTTCTATAGCCTTCCAAGACAGACTGCCTATTGACACCATTTGTGCAGCGGCTACTTGGGCTACTCCTCACACTTTCATTTCTCATTATAAGTTGGATTTAGCTTCTAGGCATAGAGCTAACTTTGGTTCCACTGTTCTCAGGAGTCTGTTCCGTTAGGCCACCCGGGACAAGGTGCTAGGGACGCGGTCCCATCCAGCAAGAATGAAGGCGAGATAGACAACTTAACATATAGAAGTTATGTTCTTACCATAACGTTCCATGTTAGTTGTCTTCTTCTCGCCTTCTTCTTGCGTCCCACCCTCCTTCCCCCTGGCCTGGACAGACCTAGAGGAGTTGTGATTGTGACCTCTCTTTCTACCACCTCTTTACTTTAGGTATATGCTCTGCGGTGCATATTTTCCTGGATCAGGATGTAGGTCACCCTTCTCTTCTCCCTTGTTTATAGAGGTGGACTTTGTTTCTAAGTATTCTGCTACTGTTATAATCTGGGCCTAGCTTACAAACGAGATCTGAGGTAACTCACGCCTAGCATTGTGGGATATAAGGGGAGCCTCGAGCCGGTGGAACCAACTCTCGAGCTTTTAGAGTGGCCGAGTCGGAGCCGAGGTCGGCTCCGAACCCATCCAGCAAGAAGAAGGCGAGAAGAAGACAACTAACATGGAACGTTATGGTAAGAACATAACTTCTATTTTTAAACTACTTGTGGAGTTCGGACAACGTTTTTTCACCCTGATTTGGATATTTGTGGCTGTGAGTAGTTTAGCGATCATTGGCGTTCTGTGACCGCTGCTTGGCTTTTTTGTGACTGAACTGAACGCTTGGTTTCTGTTGTTGACAATTTATATCATCACTGATTTCAAAGTGAAGTTTATTGTCTTAAAATTACAGATATTGTCTTTCGGCTTTTCCCGGTTAGGAGTCGCCACAGCGGAACTCTGGTCCGCTCATGATTGGAAGTAGACTTTTACGTGCTGGCTTGCCGGGCCTAATGCACAACCTTCAACGAAGGAACGCCCATTCACACGTCGACACACAGAAGACCCTCTAACTGAGAATCGAACGTGCAGCGTCTAATTGTGAGGCGACAACGCTACCGCAGCACCACCACCGCTACAGATACTGAAGTGCATTTATACACCAATGTAAAACCCAAATACTTTTATGAACACTTTATTGCTGGCTTAGCATAACTATCTAAAGTGTCTACTTTCAAAATATTCATTAAAGTCAATTTGGTATAATTTTTTTAGAAGAGAAGTCTAAAGGTTTTCTGTTTCACTAAAATCTATTTTAATCATCTTCCATTCCTTTCTTGTATTTCAGTAAATTATTAAAAGTTTCCTGTAGTGTATTCAGACACAGATTCCTCAAGTTTAAATTGCTCAGATATGCATTATGTTCAGTTTTGTATACCTGTTGCATATTGTAGTGATGGTCTGTTTTTGCTTGGTGTTGTATTCATGAGATCAATGTATCTCGTACAAAACAGCAGTTACCATTTCTATTTTATATATAATTTTGTTATTGTTGTTCCTTGAAATTGCAGTGATCTTGGAGTGAGAGTAATTAAGAGCATGTGAGGTACAAGGGAGCTTGATCCCTGAAGAAAATGCTAATCACTATTACTGTGTGTATTTGCAAGAAGAAAGTTATTTTAAAGCTAGGAGTTTGTGTTTTAATGGACTGTCACAAGACTGTATTGTAGTTTTTAAATAAGAGTGCTCTTTTTTTTTTTCTTTAAAAGTTGTTGAAGTATTTAAAGAAGCATTTTTTTCTTTGGAGAAATTGTTTATTTTACTTTTTGGTGCTGGCAAAGTATAAGTATTTTTAAAGTGCTTTTTACTGTGTTTTTCTGTAACAAACAAAAAAGCGAAATTTAAAGATATTACATTTTTACTGGCTTTTGCTGCCTGTTTTCCCTGGCAGATAGGCACTCCTGTCCTCCTTCCAGCCATAAAATGAAAACATTAAGCATACAGACTCTGCCACCACAGCAGGCTAGCAATTTGCTTTAGCTGCAGGTGGTTACTCTGCTGTGGCCATTAGTTGTACATCAGACCACTCATATTTACCCCTGATCCCCTTGGTGTGGCACTTACAGCCAGTATGGACCAGTGATTCACCACGTTGTCTGTTGCTGTTGTGGTCCCCTCAATGTGCAGCCACACTTGTCAGTCCTGGGAGAGGGAACAGGGAAAGTTTCCCTGTTTGTCAAAATTTTATACCCATCCCTGAGGAAGCTGCTGTTGCCATTAATAACACTGTTGGTGCCCATTTTTCCTGTCAAAAATGAAACAAAAAATTAAACATGTATCTTCTCCTCCTTCAATTTCTTTAGATAGGAGTAATTTACTGGGTATGGCTCAGGATTTAATTCAGGCCATTGATTCTTCTTATGGAGTAGTTTCTGGTAAAAGAAAGAGGAATACTTCTTTTCTTGAAGAGATGCAAGATTCTGAATCTGGACAGGAAGATGAGGGGACAGATACAGGGTTTTCTCCTCTGATTTCTGATTCAGAATCAGAGGAGAGTCCAGCTTCTGATTCTCCCTGTGGGAGTTTATCTTTCTCTGAGACAATTTCAGAATGTGCCAGTGTTTTCAGTGGGAGAACACTAAGGTTTCTCAGTACCTTAGAAAATACTATGAGCTGTTACCAAAGGAATTTCCAGAACTTTAACCTATTCCTCTAGTTCTGTCATCAATGGATGAAGTGCGTGTTACTGCCTGCAATTTTCCTCATAGTCTGCCAGCTGCCCTTAATGAGGCAGATAGAATGTATAAAGTTGCTTAAGTTTTCATATACTCTTCTCAAACTTAACCAGGCAACTATAGATCTGAAGTAAGGACTTCATTTGTCAGCAACCTTTGGGATACGGATCCGAGCCGGCAACTTCTATTACAGCATAGATCTGAGCTCCTAGCTCCTCCCCTTACCCATAATCCCCTGCCTACCCTGACTGACCTCAGATCTAGTTTGCCGCTCTTCAAGCAACAGCTAGATTCCAGAGCTCTTGGCGTTTTTTGTGAGAAAAAAGTTTTCTTTCTTCTTTTCTGATTGAGTGATTGTGTGTGCATGGTAGGTTTACCCTTAACGCTAAAACTTATTATTTTTAGCTTTCTCAGCTTAAATTTTAATTTAAATTTTTCCTCCCTCCCACGTTGGTCGTAGCGTGTGTGTGTGACTTGAGTGTAGGGGCCTAGTGAGTGTGCTTTACCTTAGTTATGTTGGAGGCCCCTAAAGCCATTTTTTCAAAATGCACCGAGTGTGGTCACAAGCTTTCACCGGCTGATGGCCACACTTGGTGCGTTAGATGCCTTGGGGTTGAACACCTCTCTTCGGGTTGCGTGATTTGCGCGGCGTTCAACCCCAGGGCACTTAAGGATCGGAGGTCGAAGCTGGTTCTGGCAGGCCTTTTACCCCCAGACTCTGCTTCGGCCTCCGGTACTTTGGTGACCGCTACCCCCCCGGTAGCGGTCACTCCTGCCTCTCTTCCTCCAACCGGGACTCAACCTCCCGCTTCGGCTCCGGAGGATAGGGAGTCTAGGAAAGAGAAGCGGAGGGAGAAGCACCTTAAGCGGCGGGCCGAGGACTCTTCATCGGCCCCGCCCACCAAGAGGGCTTCTCCGTCCAGGTCTTCTCGGTCTCCTCCTCCTCGGATCCAATCCCCTTGTTTCTCCCCGGGACCGGAGGAGGAGGTGACCCGGTCCCCGTCGAGGTCATCGAGGCGGCACTCCAGGTCTGCCTCGGTGGCCTCTTCGCGGTCCACCTTTAGCATGTCAGATGCAGACATGGACCGGATGATGAGGAGATTCATCCAGGCCCAGATGCAGATGGGAGTGCTCTTGCCTCCCCCCCCCGAGGGGGAGCTCGACCCCTTTTTTCACCCCTATTGCTCCTTCTCCGACCCGCATTCCAGGGTCGGAGCGCTCGGAGCCGAGCCACGTTGGATCTGGGGGTGGGTCGGAGCCGACCGTGCTGGGCACATCGGCTCCGACAGCTCCCTCGAGTTTGTCGGATCCGACCTCTCGGAGCTGTGGGCCGAGCTTCGGATCCGAGGGATTCGGTGTGCTTTCGGCTCCGTCCCGGTCGGAGCACACTGGCCCCTCGGATCCGACATTCTCGGCGCCGGGTCCGATCCCCGCTTTGGATCTGAGTGGGAGTCGGGTCTCGGATCCGTGAAAGAGCGGCTCCCCCTCGGCTTTCGCTGCGGTGGAGAGGGCACTGTTGAGTGCTTCCAGGCCTCCGGTCCTGGCTTCGGCTCCCTCCCACACTCCTTCTCATCTGGTCCTGGCTCTCCTCATCCGGCCCTCGGGGCAGCCTGCCTCAGCGCCTCTAGGAGTTCCAGTGGAACAAGATACAGTCTGTGAGGACTCCTCGGACAGCCGCCCCGTGGAGATTCCTCACAAGGCAAAGTGCAAGAGGAGGCACATAGACTCCCCTGAGAGTCTCACCATAGATACGGACTTAGATGAAGGGGAAGGCTCCCCTAGGTCACCCCCCGAGGATGTCTCCTTCGGAGACATCATGGAAATGCTCAAAATCAGGGGTGGGTGGTCTGCCCCCAAGGCTTCCTCTAATGAGTCCGTATTCCTTGAGGCATTTGAGGCAGGACCATCTACCACTTGGGTGTCCCCTCCACCCGACCCCTTGGTGGATCTCATATCCACTAGGGCTTGGAAGGAACCGGACACCGTAGAGCCAATCCCCAAGTGCCCGGACAAAATTTTGAGCCCCCCTGCAGAGAGATCACACTGGAGCAGAAGTCCCCCTGTGGATGCCATGTTGGTGGCTGCAGCCACCAAGAAAGAGTTGGCTCAGGAGAGCCCCACGGTTCATCCTACGAGCAAGGAGTCTCGCGCGATGGACCGTCTTGGGAAGCAGGCCTTCAGTTCAGTGACCTTCTCTATGAGGGCCTTGAACTACATGGCACACGTTATTCGGATGCAGCGGAATCTAATTAAGGAATACGCTGCTTCCCCCCCAGGGTCCATGTCGGAGGGAGACAAGGATCTGTACTCCTCCCGAATGGCCACCCTCCGCTCTATTTCTAACACCTCTATGCGGCTGTTGTCTCATGCTACAGAGGGAGCCGCTAGAGCAGGCGGAGTCGGGCTTGTCATGAGGAGACAGGCCTGGCTCCGTCACTGTGACTTCTCGGAACCCTTTAAGGCGTCATTCGCGAATGCCCCTTTTGATGGTTCTGCACTGTTCGGCAAAACCGTTCGCGACACTCTTGTCCAGAGCGAGAAAGACGGGAAGATTTTGTCTGCCATCGGAGTCCGCTTCTCTGCCCCCCAGAGGTCTTTTTCCAAGAACCAAAAGGGTCAGAAGAAGATGTGGTTCCGAAAATCGCATCAATCCCAGTCTGCTCAGGACAACCAGTCCTCTTGTGGCAGAGGAGGACAGGGAGGATGCCGCCCCAGAGGCAGAGGGGGTCCCAGGAATTTTGGGTCCAGAGAACCGTTCTCTGAGAGGCCCACGCAGAACCCCTGAGGGGTTACCCGGCTGCTCCACTCTGGAGGCAGTCGGGGGGTGTTTTTCGAGGCACCTAGCAATGTGGGAGTCCATAACAACAGATCACTGGGTGCTTCGTATTATATCCAGAGGTTACCAAATTCCCTTTATCGTAACCCCCAGAATCAGAGGCCTCCCCGACTTACCACCCAGTCAGAGGGAGGCGGCTGCTGCAGAAATTCAGCAGCTTCTGCAAAAAAGAGCCATCCAGCCCATCCCCCCAGATCAAATTGGATCAGGGTTTTACTCCAGGTGCTTTCTGGTGCCATACAAGACGGGGGACTTGAGGTCCATCCTCGACCTCTCTCTCCTAAACCTGGCAGTACCCAAAGAAAAGTTCCGAATGGTCACGTTGCAATCCGTCCTCCCTTTATTGCGGGAGGACGACTGGATGTGCTCCATAGACCTCAAGGTTGCGTACTATCACATTCTAGTGGACAGGCATTCCAGGAGGTTTCTCCGCTTCCGGCTGGGAGCCAGTCACTTTCAATTCAGGGCCCTCCCCTTTGGCCTCACCTCAGCCCCCAGGGTGTTCACCAAAGTCCTAGCGATAATAGCGGCCCACCTGAGACTCCAGGGAATTCAGGTCTTTCCATACCTCGACGACTGTCTCCTTACGGCCCCAACAAGGTATCTACTTTGTTCATGCAGGGATTATTTCCTCAGTCTGGCTCCACTATTAGGATTAACCATCAACATGACCAAATCCTCTCTGATCCCTACACAGGTGTTGGATTTTATAGGGGCGAGACTGGATTCCAGACAGATGCTTGCGTTCTTGACTCCAGATCGGCTTCGGAACCTGATGTTGCACGTGCAGGCCATCCTTCAACTGCAAACTCCTTCGGCGGAATTGGTCCTGAGGGCTTTATGTTCTATGGCGGCTGCAATCCCTCTGCTGCTATTGGCCCGGTTGAACATGAAGGTCCTGCAGTGGACCCTCCAGGTACAATGGTCCCTGTCTCGCAACCCCCTATCTCATCCCATTTCCTTAAGCAAGGTTTGCAGAAGGTCGCTCGTGTGGTGGCTCCAGTCTCCCAATCTCCACACGGGACGTCCCTTCTCACTACCACCACCAGTCGACACAGTGACCACAGACGCTTCTCGCCTGGGGTGGAGGGGGGGCATTTTTCAGGCAGGACAGTCCAAGGCACGTGGAACAACGTAGAGACCTCTTTGCATATCAACTTCCTAGAGATGAGGGCGGTGCTTTTGACATTGCAGACATTACACAACTCTCTTCCGGTAGGGATGATTGCAGTACAGACAGACAACATGTCAGTCGTCTGGTACATCAACAAACAGGGGGGAACCAGGTCTTACCCCCTTTGCCGCGAGGCCATGAGAGTGTGGGAATGGGCGATTTCCGCCAACCGCTTTCTCATAGCAACGCACATTCCGGGACGGTCCAACATTCTAGCGGACAGGCTCAGTCGTACTATCCTGACTCCTTACTCCTTACGAATGGTCTCTCAACCCTCGAGTTGCAGAGCAAGTATTTGCCCGATGGGGGCAACCTTGTTGCGATCTTTTTGCCTCTCCTTCAAACACCAAATGCAATGATTACTTCGCTCTGATCCCCCCTCCGGGGGAGTCCCCGAGAGACTCTCTAGTTCATGCTTGGCTTCCCGGTCTGCTTTATGCTTACCCTCCTCTTCCCCTGATGTTGAAATTATTGCAGAAAGCCAGGCAGTTGGGGAGCAAGATGATCCTCATTGCCCCATTCTGGCCTCATCAGACGTGGTTCCCTTACCTATGGTCTCACCTAGTGTATCCACCATGGATTCTGGATCCCCTCCCGGATCTCATTTCTCACCCTCTCGATCTTTTGACTCTGAACCTGGTCAACCTCAAGCTGATGGCTTGGTTGCTCCAGTTCCACTCCTCATAAGGACTCCCGGGATCTCATCACCTGTCAAAGCCATTCTTGTAGCAGCTCACAAGCCTTCCACCAGGAGGGTTTATCGGAGTAAGTGGAAACTCTTCACCATTTGGGCAGAACACCGTAGTTTAGACCCTTTTACAGCCCCGATAGCATCGGTTCTAGATTTTCTAACCTCTCTCTTTCACCAGGGGGCTAGTTCTTCCACAGTCAAGGTACAACTTGCAGCAATCTCATACTATCACGTGGGGCAAGAGTCTGGCCCTCTTATCACTTACAAACTGTGTAAGACCTTCCTCAAGGGTACCTTCCTCCTTAGGCCTCCAGTCAAAGAGGTGGTACTTCCATGAGATTTATCCTTAGTCTTACAGGCCTTGACTGGTCCCCCTTTCGAACCGGCGGCCACGATTGATCTCAAATTTCTCTCTTGGAAGACAGCCTTTTTGGTGGCCATAACTTCAGCCAAAAGAGTATCGGAATTGCAAGCTCTTTGTGTCAAACCACCATATTTGGTCTTTCACTTGGATAGGGTTTACCTCACAGGATCAATCCGTCCTTCCTACCTAAGGTATCTTCAGAAGCGAACATCAATCAATCTATCAATCTTCCAGTGTTTTTCCCCAACTTTCAAAACAAAGGAGTGTACAAGCTGCATTCCTTAGACGTACACAGATAACTACGTTTTTATATTCATAGAACTGCTGATCATAGGCAATCCGATCAGTTGTTTATCTCCTTTGCCAAAAGTAATTTCGGAAAGCCAGTTTCTAAAGTTTCTGTCTATCGATGGATCTCGAGTTGTATTCTTTTAGCATATCGGAGCTCGGGAAGGCCTGCACCTCAAGGAGTCCATGCTCATTCTACTAGGGCCGTTGCCACATCTGCGGCCTTTCAAGCTAGGGTTCCACTGGATGACATTTGTTCCGCAGCCACTTGGGCTTCATCTCACACCTTTATCAGCCACTATAAAATAGATGTCTCCCGAGGTAGGGCATCCTTTGGCTCTGCGGTGCTCCGGAATATCCTTCCATGAAGGCCACCCAAGATTTAGGTAGCTGGGGACTCTGTCCCAAAGGTTGCTGACAAATGAAGTCCCTACTTCAAATTAAGAAGTTATGTACTCACCATAACGTTCCATCTGAGTAGGTATCTTCATTTGTCTGCAACCATCCCCCCCTCCTTCCCCCTGACCAAAATGATCGTTCTTGTGGTTATTAGCATCTGTTCCCTTTGGGACACTTTTATCAGCTGTGCTATGGGGCAAACTTGATCTGAGGTCAGTCAGGGTAGGCAGGGGATTATGGGTAAGGGGAGGAGCTAGGAGCTCGGATCTATGCTGTGATAGAAGTTGCCGGCTCGGATCCGAGATCGAATCCGTATCCCAAAGGTTGCAGACAAATGAAGATACCTACTCAGATGGAACGTTATGGTGAGTACATAACTTCTTATTTTAGTTAATCCTACTGCATGTAAATATTTAGTTAATTCCAATCCTACTCTTTTTGATAAGGATGGGAAGATTATTAATATGTATGGGAAAAAAGTCCGTGATTCTGAAACTTTGATTTTCTGAATTTTGAATTGATGGGCTCATATGTTAAGCAATGCTCTGACTAATTATGAAAGTATAAGGAATGTTTTGTCTGCAGTTCCTTCTTGTAAGGAAAAATCTGTCTTAAATATTTTTAATTCTATTGTACAAGTAACTATGCATTGTTTACAGTGTGTTTATAACCCGGTTGATGCTTCTTCCAGGGCTATAGCCACCGGTACAGTTTTGAGAAGGTTTCCAGGCTGTGTTCACAGGACCTTCCAGATGATAAAAAAGAGATTTTAAATTCTCCTTTGGACAGATATTTAGTTTTTGGCCCCTCTGTTGCACAGGTGGTCAAAAAGTTTGATGAAAAGGGGTAAGTTGATACAGGAAGATTTTTTAGCCCTCCTTTTCAACTTTTCTAAGGGATTCTCTAGCCCCTCATCCAGTTTTGGCAACAACAAAAAAAAATCTTAACAAAATGAAGATAAACAGATGTTTAAGAAGAAAAATACAAGGGGTTCCAAAAAGAATTTTGGACCCCCCAAAACCAAGGACAGTCCAACACTTCAAAATGACTATTGAAGGGACCTTGTTCCCCTTCCCAACCTGGCAGCCCCATTTCCTTTCCAGAAAGTCGGAATCTCCACTTTTTTCTTTGGCAATATATAGTTTCAGGCAGTTGAGTTCTGAAGATCATTTGTCATGGTTACAAATGCAGGGGGGAAGAAATTCCTGCTTTCCATGGGGGTAATCCCTCATCCATCAGACCAGACTTTTTGATTTCCACCTGTCGTTCATCATACAGTGTCCCAGGGAGTTATAGAACCAGTTCTTCCTTCCCATGTGGGCAAATATTTTTAATCATGGGTGTTTTTAGTGCAAAAAAAAATGCTTGGAGACCAGTGCCGGTCTTTCTTTTTTTCCCTAAGCTTGTTTGTGATACTGATCAAGTTCAAAATTCTGTCACTTTATAACATCTTACCTCTTCTTCCTCCTCGTTCAATTTTCCTGGTAACACTAGATTTATAAAATGCTCCTCACATCCCTAGTCATCCAGACCTCAGGCTTTTCTTAAGATTTTGTGTGCCTGGATCACATTATTGGTTCTCTGACTTACCCTTTCAACTATTGACTGCACCCAGAGTGTTGACAAAGTGTTTATTTTCAGTTATAGGTCATTGCAGGTCACAGAGTATCCACACTCTTCATAGTTAGATGACTTGCGTATCTTTGCAGAGTCTTTTTCAAAGTGCCAGGAATCTTTCACTTGGATGAGTGATCTCTTACAAAGCTGGGATTCCAAGAAAACATTCAAATGTCTTTTGTGACTCCTTCACACAGGACTGTGTTCCTGGGGTGTCTGGTAGATGCCTCAGTTCAAAGACCTTTTCTTCCTCTGGAATAAAATGTCCTTAAATCCAGGTCTCCCTTTCTCCCCTCCCTATTCCAAAGCAATCAGTCACCACAGACTCATCAAACTTAGCTTGAGAACAGTTTTAGGAGGGAAGAAATTGCAGTGCGTTTTGGGCACCAACGACAGACACAATGACATAATTATAAAAGTGATGCTTGCCATAATCAAGGCATTTAACTCTGTAAATCATCTTTGGTCCATGGGACCTTTTCAAGTGGTTACAGACAATACCACAGTCATGTGGTACATTAATAATCAAGGGGGAGCCAGGGTGTACCCACTTTTCAGACTAGCCATGCTAGTTTGGGATGTAGCTTCAGAACACAATCTCACTCTACAGGCATCCCACATTCCATCAGAGCAAAATTGTGTGGCAGACTAAATAAGCAAGACAAGGGCAGACCTTCACGAATGGAAACTAGATCAGGGAGTCTTCCAGGATTCAATCTGTCTGTGGGGAGTTACTCAAATTAATCTATTTGCCTCCTTTCTGAACAGCAAACTGACAAGTTTCTGCTCCAGGGTTCCATGAAGAAGGTCTGGAAAACAGGTCATTTTTCTTTTCCTTCGACAAGAATGTTCCTGTATGCTTTTTCCTCCCTTTCCACTGATATCCAGTGGTACTTCTGATGATTCAGAAGGAATCCCCCAAGATCATTGGAGTAACTCCCTTCTGGTCCAGGCAACAGTGGTTCTTCCTTCTTTTGGAAATAGCCAGAGGCAGTTACCACAAACTTCCTCACAGACTGGATCTACTAACACAATGTCAGGGGAGTTTGATACACTCCGACCCCAATCAACTTCATTTGGCTGCCTGGATGATAGGATCTTAATTTGCTTTAGACACCTGCTTATTGAGGATGTGTAGCAGATAGTAAGAGAGACAAGAAAGCCTGCAACAGGAGAATCATATTTTGGCAAATGGAAAAAGTTTTCTAGTACACCTGTTCAGGTCTAGTTGTTCACTGTTTTTACCATATTTGTGTGAGTTATTGTCCTATGACCTTTCTTACTCCCCCATCAAGGTTCATTTATCAACAATTTCAGATACTCCTCTTTCAAAGCATTCTTATGTCAAAATACTTTTTACAGGGGTTTTACATAAGAGACCTCCAATAAAACTGGTGGCCCCTCCTTGGGATTTTAATTTTGTTTTAGAGAAACTAAGACTTGCTACATTTAAACCATCTATCCTGGGCTGACTTGGAGTTCTTAATATAGAAAACACTTTTATTGATTACTCTGACCTATGCAAGAAGCTTATCTGAGTTGCAAGGTTTTATGGTGAGTCAGTCCTATCTTATTTTCCCACAGGGACAGGGTTTCTTTGAGAAGTAATGCTTCTTTTATGCCTAAAAGGGTATCCAACTTTGCTTTAAGTCAAAGTATCCACTTCCCCATTTTCTTTCCTGAACCTAAAAATGAGTAAGAATGGATACTCCATACCTTGGATGTCCATAGACAAGTCACATACTATCTTGATAGAACTAACACTTTCAATTCTTTACATCAATTGTTCATTTCTTGTGAAGGTAATAATAAGGGACAACTTGTGTCAAAGCAGACTATTTCCAAATAGTTGTCTAAAGCTACTACCTTTTGTTATACTTGTGACGACCCACTACCGCCAACCATTATGTGACATGGATATCCCACCTCTGGGCCAGTAATCAAGGATCCTCAATCCTCATCACTGGCACCTGTGGGGGGAGGCTCACTGTGAGGTTAACAAGTACACAGTATTTCCAGATGCAGATCTCTGCATCAAGTGCAATTTCCAGATGCAGATCTCTGCATCAAGTGCAATTTCCCTTAAGAGCACACAGAGACCACGGTCAGTCCAGGGTTGGTTCCTTTACCTTTCTCCAGCTCCCCAATAAGACACCCCACTAGCACAGCTGTAGAGTTGAGTCCTTAGCCAGGGTTCCAAGCCAAGTCCTCCAGCACTCTGTCTAGCCAGTGCTTTGTGTCCTAGGCCAGTGCTTTGTGTCCTACCCAAGTAGCTGACAAACTCTTTGAGATTTTGATTTACACACACACCTGGGAAAGGCTGGCACAGGTTTTCTAGCTTGACATATACTTTAAGGCCCTTAACCAAGGGTGTCCAGTCTTACTGTGTAATATTAATATTAATAAAAATGGTAGTTTGACCAAGAGCAAGGCTTTTAGGAGTGGCCCACAGTGTCACCAAATAAATGTGCACTTACTCTCAAAACTTAAATATCTCTACAAAGATCAGCCACAATGAAAGGTTTAAATATATTTAATAATAAATAATAAAAGAACAATACAATACTAAATATATATTCACAGTTGCATCATAGTTCAAAACCACAGGAAATATTTAAAAGAAATAAAGAATGTAATATCTAAACTAAGCTTCACTATATTCCTGACTGAATCTGAGAGAATTATACTATTCCCTAGTAACTTACTTAATAAAGCAAGGCAGCTGATGTGGTGTATGGTTCTTGTTGTCAGGTCAAAGACAGAATATAGAATGCTCTGTATCACTAAAAGACTTAAAATGATATCTAAAATATTACTGCTGGGATAGCTTGCAGAACGACATTGTTTCTGGTCATCTGACTTCTAGTTCTCAGGCAAAACCTCCATTGCTGGAAGCTGGCAGGACATAGCACCTACCCGTAAAAATACATATACAATGGCTTTTGCTCAGATCTTTGGCAGGTGCTGGAAGTCATAAAACAATTGCATTCTCCATGCTTTCAGAGTAGTGATTAGTTCACCCCAAAGACAATACAGACTTGTTTTTTTGGCTGCATTGAAACCTGTAAGATAGCATCTTTATGGCCTATCTTATAAAGTGATTCAATTTTTTCAAATTCAAATATTTTTCTAAAATTTGCTGAATTGAGGTTAACCTGCTGCATTCCAGTTTCCACTGTTAAAACTTATACATTTAAACAGTTACAATAGTGCATGTACATTTCTGTTCTCTTCCAGTAGGGCACACTGTGGATACATTTTAAACGCAAGCACTTTACAAATACCTTTTCAACACAAACATCTGTACAAAGCAGTATGTACACAAGACATACAGTTCTAATACATCTGTAACACAAACATCTTATATAAATTAGATATTTACAAATGACATAATTATTCACAAAATTCCAGCTAGCTGTGCTGGCAGTACCTCCTTTCATCACAATACTCACTACAACTAAACTATTTCAGGCAGGGTCAAGGCCCATTCTACCAGAACCTTGGCTTCATCTATGGCTTTTTGAAAAGGGTTGGATTCTTGAAGTGTTCTAGAAGTAGCAACTTTATCATTTGTACATATTTTTAAAAAGCACTATAAGCTTAATGCCTTCTCCAGGTGTAGATTACCATTCTCCAAGGGTTTCTGAATTCTTCTCCTTCCACCTCCCAAATGTAGTAAGCTAGGGTAATCTAACCATATAGCTAAAGCTACTGCAGCAGTGATCAGTATGAACATAGTACAGATGTGTAAGAAAACATACCAGAACAGAAGTTGTTTCAGTTGTCTTTGCTGCAATAGCTGATCTCTGTCCCAGCCACTTGCTTTTTTTTTTTGGTGTATTGTTTATACCAGTGTGTAAATACTTATTTTTTGTTGTTCCTAATGGTGTCTTTCCAGGGCTTACTTCCTTCTCTCTGTTGGCATGAAAGTTCTGAAGGGCTTGCCACCCAAATCTTTCTTTTTAGTCTGCTCAGCTTGAGCTAACTGATGGTTTGGGTGCGTGAAAGGTGCTCTGAAGCTTTGGAAGCTGGTTGGCTGTTATATCCCTGGCAGGATATAACCCATATAATTACTGCTATTGTAGCAGTAGTCATTTCAATATCTACTGTCATGGTATGTTTACTTGCACAACCGTACAATCATACTTTGTGTTTAGGACAGCAGCTTGTTGCATGAATAATCAGTGTAGCTACATTTATGTGTAGCTAACTAGGCTGTATTGTAAAATAGTTATCTTTATGTGCTTTTGATGCATTTCAAAAACTGGTTCAGTATTTCAAGATTCTCATTCCATACCACAATGAAGTTATGCAGAAGATGTCTACAAAAATCAGTGTGTGGTAGGAAGGAGTTTACTCTGCTGTGACAAATGTAATGGTTCTCCCACCCACCCCTTGGGTAAAACCACATAAGGGGTCTACCGTAGCATACACTGCGTTTCCACTAACCTTTCTGTGCCTCTAGTCATCATCACTAACAAACCCCTTTTTTCCACATCTGGTTGGGATATCATGTCAAATGTTGCCATCTCTCTCTATTTAATGCCATTCTCTTGTTTATTCAACACTCCTATTTGACTGTCACAGGTCTTCTGTCACACAATTCATCCACCTCTTTGCTGGACTCCCTCATTTTGTTTTGCATTCTTCCTGTCTGTCTCAAATCTTCTTCACTATATTGTCTTTGGCTTTTCTGCAAGTGTGCCTGAACCCCACCATAATGTGCTCTGTTTGACCTTTTCTGCAATTGGAGCTACTTTGGTTTCTGCTCTAATGTCCTCATTTCTTCATCTGTCCCACAGTGTGCATCTTACCACCCACCTTAGGCACTCCACCTCTAGCTTCTTCAACTGCTCTGCCTTTACTGTTCAGGTTTCTGTGCCATACAGTGGTACAGGTCACACCACTGTTTTGTACACCTTACTTTTCAGCTTCTTAGGCATTCTTCTTTCATATACTACACCTAACACTCTGTGCCATTTTGGATGAAGTCCCTCTGATTCTAGTTTTGACTTCCTCATTGAGACTTTTCCTTCTCCTGAACCACCTCTTCCAGATACTTGAAGCTGTTATCATGTTCCACTGTTTCCCTTCTCTCTCAGTTCTGAGCTTCTTCCGATTTCCCCCATTTGCTGCCATTACAACTGTCTTATCTGTACTAATGTTAATCCCATGTGCCTTCAGTCTTGCATTCCGTTCCCCTGTCCTTTGCTGAAGTTCTTGCTCAGAGTCTGCCTGTAATGCCACATTTTCTCCATAAAGCAACTTTGTTGATCTGTCCCCTCTGACCTGTTTGCTAATGTAGGCAATCACCAGTATGAACAGCAGTGGGTTCAGAACTGAACCCTGGTGCACACCCACTCCCACTGTTAAGCTCTCTTTGAGGACTGAACACTGTTCATGCTTGAGTCATTGGGTCCTTGTACATAGCTTGCACTAATCCTGCCAGTGTTTCTGGGACTTCAAACCAACAAAGTACTGCCCAAATTAGCTTTCTTGAGACCTTGTCATATGCTTTCTCTTAGTCTAGGAATGCCCAGTTGGACTCTTTCCTCATCTTTAACTTCTTAACTATCTGTGTTACAACAAATGTCCAGTCAGCTGTGCTGTACCCTGATATGAATTCAAACTGCTCATCTCCCATCTGACTTTCTACTACTCTGTTTATCAATCACCCTCTCTACAACTTTCATGCATTATGACAGGAGTTTGATACCTCTGTACTGCTCACAGTTGTGAATGTCCCATTTGTTCTTGAACACTGCCACAAGTATGCTTATTCTCCAGTCATCTGGGATGTGCCTTTTTCTTCACACTGCTGTGAATACTTTCAGGAGCCATTTCTTCCCTTCTCACCTATATCATCTTTGTCATATCTGCTGTGACCTCATCTGAGCTTGCTGCTTTCCCTGACTTAATTTTCCTTATTGCTATTCTTCTATGGTGGGCTTCTCCTCTTCTCTTATTGTAGGCTGTATCTAGGGCAGTACAGCTTCTGTGGGGTTTTCTTCATTCAGAAGCTACTGGAAGTACTCCTTCCATCTGCTGTCGATGTCCTGTGGGACTGGTGAGCAGGTTGTTGCTTACATCCCTTTCAAGGGTGTCTGACTCTCTTCTTTATCTTTCTGACTGCCTTGTAACCTGATATAGTTTATTTGAGTTGTCTACTTACTCATTTTCTAAACCTGGTGGAATGCCACTGATGCCTTGCGCTTTGCTATTGCAACTCCTTTCTTAGCTTCTTTGTTAGCCAAACAGTATTCCTTCCTAGCCTGGTCTGTCTTTTCTGTCTCCCACTTTTTCCTGCACACCTCCTTTCTTTTGATGACTTCCATGCTTCTGCATTCCACCACCAGCTTTCTTTATGTACCTTATATCTGTACCTGGCTCAGCTACATATCTGCTCTGTAGTCCTCACGCTGTTTTGAGGTGCTGCCATTCTTCTTCAACTCCACTTACGTCCTCCTCTTTTTCAGCTTTCCAGTCAGCTACCAGGTCTTCAGCCTGTGTTTTGTTGACCTTAGAGCCTTCTCTCACCACTGCTTACAGCTGATTGTGGCAACCAGTGGTTTATGCTGTGGGATGACTGTTTCACTGGAGATGACTTTGTGATTGCTGATTCTACTCCCTTGCCCTTAATTTATTAGGAGGAAGTCTACCTGAGTTGCATGTTGTCCACTCTTGTACGTGATCTTGTGACCGTCCTTCTTTCTGAACCATGTGTTGGCTACTGTCAATCCATTTGCCAAATAGAAGTCTAGAATGGTTTCTCTTTCATTGTTACTGTTGCTCCACCCGTGTGGATCCAGGCAATCCGCACATCATGTTCTGTCTGTCCCTATATGTGCAATAAAGTCACCGTTATTAACACCAATTCATATTGTCCTGTTTTATCTAGTAGGCCCTGCAACTGCTGTCCAATTGCTCTCTTGCTCATTGTCACAACTCTACTGTGGGGCATAGGCTGAGATTATGAATATTGTCCTGTCATTAGGCTGGAGTCTGATTGCCATGAGTCTGTCACTATCACCACAATTTCTAAAGCATTTCTAGCCTCTCCTCCTCCTGAGTAGTAGATTCTGGATCCCAAACCAATTGGCTTTGCTGCCCTGCCCTTCCATATTGTCGCTTGGATACATAGGAAGCCCAGTCTCCTCCTTTCGATCATGCTCCGTACAGTCAGTAAATCTACTTTGAATGTAACAATTTTTAGTTCATGTTTGGTAGGTTGGTTGGTTTTACGTCCAACTTTTGCTCAACAGTGCTATCCCAGGTAATGTAAGCTGGGAAACTGGACACCGGCTGGCCAGTAGCTTATTGACCAAGGGCTGCTTGTTTTATGGCAGACATACACTGGGCAATAGAGGCACATCCACCTTTCCCATGGTTAGCATGGATCCCTGGGTTAGGTCAGAGTAGGCTGGGTCATCAACCCACTTATGACCAACAAATACCCATGCCCATTTGGTGACATTAATCAACATGACTGAATCACCTAGAGCCATATTCTGTACTGTCAAGTGGCTAGCCCTGCCATGGCATCAGTGTAAGATGAATTAGCTTTATCAGATAAAAAGCGTCTGTGTTCTCTTCATCCAGATTCACAACTTACAACCAATAATAAAGTGATGGTATTCCTTTATCATAGCCAGTGGAAGTATAGACTGTCCCCATATCTAGTATTACGAAGTACACTGCTACTTTTAGCTGCATAGTGTCAAGAATAAAAAAATATATATATATATAAATACTGCAATCTGAAGTTTTAGAAGCCTACAGTGTTAATGAAGATGTGCTCAGGTATTTGTAGAAAATCCTACCTTCCATTATCTTATATACTAGCAAAATATACAGATCTCTCTCTAAGCTCTCTGGTTGTCCAGTAGTGACATCAAACAGTCCATATGGACATATTTCTTGGTTCATAGGAGTAAAAGCCAAGTACCAGTGGATCTTGAAGATAGTATGGAAATGCTGTGTAACCTTGCCATAATACCAAAAATGTACAAATCTCTCTCTAATCTCCGAGGCCATCCAGCAATGACATCAAACAGTTCCTTATGGAACATGGTTCTTAATTTGTGGGTGTAAAGCAAAGACATTTTGTATACCGAATACCAGTGCATCTTAAAGAAAGCATGGAAATGCTGTCTATTCTAGATAATGTGTAACAACTAGAGTAAGGGTAAAGTCTTGTAATGTTAGCTGTAAAGATAGTATCAATTTTCATACACCATGGCAAAGTAATAATGACTGTTTATTTCATGGTGGTAAACAGCGAATTTATATGCCAAGAATGCGGAGCATTTTTTGTTGGAGCCTAATGCATCATATGCTGACTTAGAATGTGTTGTTGGTGAGAAAAAAATAGTCATATGGAGGAATTACTGTAGTAGCCCATGCTTACACTGATTTATTCATAGGAGATAGGAAATGCGTTATATGTATGGCATAAGAGCTAACCCATGCCTGCTGTATAGTCACAGATTAATAGATATTCCAAACCCACGGAGTCTTAAGACCATTCTCTCTTATAGGTTTATAGGTAAGTACTAGGCTAACTGCCCCTGCAGGCCATTTTAAGCCTAGCTAATTTATCTTTTTGTGCGCAAAATAAGCTCTTCCATTTAGTTATAGATTGGCCTTACCCATCCCATGGTTAATAATTACATATTACCCCAAATGAGAGCGACTAGGATCATGCCATATCATGCAATAAACCATTTAGGATCTGCCTCTATCCATTAGTCATACAAAGGGCAGTCCTGGGGTACATTTTCCGTTTCCCATCCATAGATCTGAGTTGCGCTTGAAAATGGATAGGGATGACCTCTGTTTTATGTGGATGGGGAGTCTGTTCCATAGCAGCACTATCCTATGCTAGATATACCTGTCCCTCAAAACCATTCTGTTGATGTTGCAGAAGAGGTTTAGATCCATAGACCAAGTATTTCTGATGCACTTTGACTTGCTGATTTTAGTAAATCCGATAGTAATGGGTCATAGTATGCCTTGTATGCCTGACACAGGTTACCTTTTAGCAGTCTGTAGGATACCGAGTATAGTGACAGGGCTTTGAGTTGGTCCATGAAAGACACAGTGTTTAGGCCTTGTTTCCTTTTAGTTGGGTATCTCTGTGGGAATTCCAGTTGTTGCATGTCTGGAAGGATACATGCCAAAGGGGGCATTATATTCTATGACTGGCCTAATAAGGGCTAAGTAAAGGGGTGCAACGACATCCCAAGATCTAGACAAAATCCCTTTGTTTATAAGCTGTCCAATATAGAAGAACTTTCTTACAACAATAGACTCATGTTGGTCAAAGGTTAGGCCATTGTCCACATAAGTTCCTAAATTCTAAACAACTGGGTCAAATTGTAGTGGTGTATTGTCAATATGGTAGTTCCCTGGGGTAGATGACTTCCCAAAGGATACAGTGATGCATTTTTTGACATTTAGTTTCTGTCCATGATTTTGTCACCAGTTATTTATTTGAGACAAAGCTTCCTGCAGAATGGCAAAGTCATTTGGGGATTCGATGACTGCTCCTAGCACGCAGTCATCTGCAAACTTGGCCAGCCAGAGCCCTTCGGTATTAGCTTTTACTTCAGAAGAGTATTTGTCAAACAGGAGATCTCCCAGTACAGAACCCTGGGGGACTTCACTGGTGACTGGTCTCTTTGTGGAGGTAATGCCCCTATTTTGATTTTCTGCACCCTATCTGAGAGCCAGTTGGCAATACAGCAGGTTACAGGGGGTTATTCCCTGTTTATTTAGCTTTTCTACTATGCCTGAGTGGGGAATTGTGTCAAAAGCTTTGGCCAGGTTGATGTATGTGATTTGCACTATTCTGTCTTCATCTATTGCTTTAGTGACCTTTTCAAAAAAATCCATCGGGGTGAGTAAGCATGACCCGCCCTTGATGAATTCAAACTGAGATGTGTCCAATGTGTGGAGGTTCCTTATGTACTGATTGATTAGTTCCATGGGTTTGCATATGAGGCTTGTCAGATTTATGGGTCTGTAATTGCCTGGGTCTATGGAAGCTCATCCCTTATGCAAGGGATTGACTGCAATTGCTGTCCATTTGCTTGCTACAAAGCCTGTATGGAAGCTGAGATTGACCAGTGTTAGGGGTGTGACTAAATTGTGCTTCATGCTATTTAAAATTCATCCAGTGATATTGTCAGGATCACTGATGCGGCATTTTTAGCTTTAGATAGCACTTTTAGGATTTGGCCTTGTGTGATAGCTGGAGGTGAGCCAATTTCAGGTATATCATGAGAGAAAGAAGGAGGGGGAAGAGAGAGAGAGATAAAGTTAGAGTTAAATTTATTGGCCAGTAGGTTCACTATATCTTCAGCCTCTGCATAGGTAGCATTGTTCACAATCAGCTCAGCACATTGCTGCATTGCGCTTTTGAGATTCTGAACATAACTTAAAAAATGCCTTGTGATTGTCTTTGGCTTGGATAGGGATTTTAGTGTCAAGCTTGGTTTTGGTGGATTTTATTAAGCTCCTGATTTTTGTTTATTTCAGTGACAAGGGCTCTAACATTCTGGGAATCACTCTTCTTAATTTTGGCCAAAATGTTTTTCCTTTTATTATATAGCTTCTTCATAGTATGGTTCTACCATCTGGGCTTGTTTTTGAGATTTGCACTGCACTTGTTCCTAGGGGTACAGCTGCATCTCTGCAGCTGTTTATATGCTGATATAGTGTGGTGGTATAGATTCTACATATTCAGTGGAGTTAACTGAGTTGGTGGGGATTTGAAGCTTAATGTGTCACTTAGGAGTAGGTAGTTTGTCTTAAGGAAATTTCTAAAGGTACCTTTGGTGGAAGGGATCTCTGGTTTCAGTTTTATTAAAAGGGAGACTGCTTTACGGTCAGAAAGTAAATGATGAGGATATACAAGGGGTGATGTAAGGTTCTCCCATATTTGTAAGGAAAAGATCCAAGATTGTATTCCCCCTAGCAGGTAATCTTACTGATTGTTCTCTTGACAAAGTCCAGGAATCTGTGCGTTTGTGCACTAGAGGTGGTGTAGGTTTCTCAATCTCTACTTGAATAATGTAAATCACCTACAAAAATGGTATTGTGTTTAATACTGAGTGATTCTAGTTTCTGTAGATAGGCATTGTGGCTTTCATTTATCATAGAGTGAGTTGTATAGCTAGCTAATATATGGTAGGGGGATTTTCTGATGGTAATTTGGACCTGGAATTCTTGGGTATCCTGCTGCTTTACCAGCCTTGATGTGAGTCTCTTCTGGAAATAGATTGATACACCCCCCCCCCCCCTGCGCAGTAGCTGGTCTGAACATGGAAGCTTTCGTAGTCCTGCGCAGCTGGAGTGCTCTGCTATTTTAAACCATGTCTCAGTCACTACAGCAGACATCAGTGTCTTCCAGGGTGAGAAGAGCTTGTAGGTAGTGAAGTTTCTTGTTCAGGCCCCTAGCATCAATCAGTAACACCCTCATATTTTTTTTTTTTGCTTGTTTCATTATGTTGGTAGGTTTATCAGGTCAGCATTGCCTAAAAAAGGCACTGTAGGAATGGACATTATCTTTGCCAATAATCAAAACCCTAGTGGGTACAGATGTATCCCTGGCAGAGCAGTATGGTTTTTCAATCATATCCTCCTAGGCTGACAGGTATTGTACCCCCTATGAATGCTAACAAAAACTAAGCCAATTTTTGAAGTCCATAATTTTTTGCTCGTACTGCGGCATCATCCTTGGAAGAGGTAGAATGACGCTCAATGCTAGGCTCATACCTGTCTTGGACACGCATTCTGAGAGCTCCATCATGTCTTTCTTTATATAATCCAAGGAGGTACACCTCAACTCATTGACCCAGATGGGAAATGTGGCAGATTTGCACTGGTACTTGTTCAAGGACTTGAGTGTGTGCGTGATCTAACAGATTCTGGCACCAAACAGGTAACTATTTACTCTTTCCTTGCTCAGCCTAGTAAAAGACAGATCTGTATGTCTTACAGTGGAGTCGCCTATAATAAGAATGTTTGTTTGGTTGATGCCTGCCTTATGGCCTCAGCATCTATAACTTTGGGACTCCTTGTACTTTGTGAGTAAGTAGGCTTAATATGCTGTGTGTGCTTTGTGCCTATGTTGCTTTTTTAGAAGTCTTTGAGGTTTAAGCAAGTTTATCCTTAGAACCTCAGCATATGAAGGACTATGTGTATTGTGATGGCCTTGGAGAGGTGTGATGTATGGTGTACTGCTGATGATTTTGGTGTCTGAATTTAGTGTGTGTGAAATTTTTGCCTCCAAGGATGTTATATAAGTACATCTGTCACTCACTGTATTATGCACTGTCTGAGTAACAAATGATTAATAGACACCATGATGCAATTCTTACACTGCCTGAAGATGCCCATTTCAGTCAGGCTGGCTAGAGAAGTTGTGGGTAAGTGCTGGTCCATGATTCTGACAAAAATGACTCTGAGGGGCAGGGGTAACTATAACTGCTTGGAGTTCGATTTTGGATTAAAGTTTGGGTGGACTTGCTATTGAGTATTTTAATTTCAGTAAAAAGCAAGAAACCTTCTCCTCTCGGCAAGAACCAGTAAACTAATTATAGGGAAAAAAATCATAAAAATCAGTGCAAGCAGTATCGGTACACTTAATATTAAGCAATTTTATCAAAGGTCTTTTAGCCTGGTGAGTAGTTTAATAGGAGAGACTTTGCAAAGTGATACTTATGTTGCTTATTGACAACAGCCAGCAAATGGAGAGAGGGAGGGAATTATGTTGTCAAATTTAAGGGGCAGGCAACAACAGATACACTGGATTTAAGAGCACAACTACAACAAGGTGGGTGGGAGGGAAAACGGAGCCTTAGCTCTGAGATGACTGTCCTGGAACTGCCCCAGTGCAAACACAAGTCTTGTACAAACCTGACATACATTTAATACACAAGAATAAAAATGGCTTAAACAGATCACTTAAAAGCAAAAATGCAGTGTAACTATGTGTTGGAATCAGTACTATAGGCCTAAAGACATTAGCTAAAGCAGCTACAGACTGTTAAAATTAATTTAAAATCAGATCACAAAATCTTTTTGCCAGTAACTTCCTCAGACCACTCTTCCTTTCTCCATGATCAACATGCCAATCAATAATGGTGTAAATTTGTGGATACTTATCCAGTTGTGTAATTTATATTTAAAAGAAGAAAGTGAGTCACACTGCTTAGTATGCGGGTAAATTTATTCCAGATGTTTGGGCGGCACTGGGATTATACATCTGGCCCTCCCCCATATTGTATTTATTTGTTGGTGAAGCTGTAGGTCTCTGATTTTAGTATTGGTGGAGATATTGCAGTCGCCGATGTCCAGGTGGTTATTTGGGTCTGTAATAGCACTGTAAACAAGACCAAGAATTCCCCTCAAAAGTCTGTAAAACACTGAGTAAACGGATATTGTTTTCCAGTCTAGCCTGGTAGCTCAGGGACTTTTTAGCCCGTGATCTTTTGGTTAAGAACATTTGGGGTCTTTCTAATCATTTGATATTTTTGGTGGGTTACATCACAAAAGTGGGCATTGTAGTTGATAACTGGCCTGATCAATGCTGAGTATAAGGTAGTAATTACTTCTTTCAGCCTTCATAATATTCCTTTGGAGATTATCTGGGCTAAATAAAGCAATTTTTGCAGATGCTTTCTACATGATTCGATAATGGTATGGAAAGATTCCCTTAAAATAATGAGTTTTTGAATTACATTAACAGTACACATGAATATATTGATTACTATGCAGACTAGTTGGGTCTATATTACGTTATCGAACATTTACTTGATGTTCATTGTGTTTCACTTTTGCAGTCATTACTCTTGGGTTATCCTGCTGGCAGGCTACCCTCAGTCGGCCAGAATTCCAAAGTCTAGGTCCGGCGTCGGTTGCTGTCGCCTCTTTCCTGACGTCAGTGCGCCAGGGGTATAAAAGATGCAGCCGATGCCATTTTCTTCAGTCTTTCTTGCTGCGTGGTGCCCGAAGCAAAAGCAGTTTGCAAGTGCCTGTTGGCCGACTCCTGAGATATTCAAATCCGAATTTCAGAACCAAAGTCTTCATTAAAGCTAAGTACCCCATTGGGAAAACTTTTTTCTTGCTCCAGACCAATGTCAGAAAAAGTAAACAATTGTATTTCTTGTGGGAAGCAAATACCTCATAAGGATTTCCACTCTTACTGTATTCCTTGCCTAGGCCCTGATCACAACGTTGCTAGCTGTCGGTTTTGTGCTAGATTTAACCAATGCACTATTAAGCGTCGGTTCGATTTTGCATTTCATTACTTTGGCCGAAGATTTAATTATATAATGCCGTCGGACCAGCCGACAACCAGAGTTTACAAAAAACGCAAGGAAAAGGATAGGCATCCGAGGTCCAAAACCGATGACGAGGCCTCTGCTAGGCCAGTCGCCGGTTCTCAGTGAGGAGCTTTCGCAGTCCCTGGCGCCCGCGACCTCAGCGCCACAGGCCGCTTCCGACTCCCACGTGGGGCCGACTGGGTCTCTGGATACTCAAGGTATTGGACACTCGGAAATCATTCCCTCAGATGGGTCCAGAGCCGCTGAGCAGGCATCAGCTTCTGAGGGTGTCTTCAGACCTACACAACTATATGTTAAGCCATCTTCAGCTTCAAAGACAAAGACAAAAGCAGCTCTAAAGACAAAGAAACAAGTACAGCATTCTCCTGCTCAGACTTCCATGCCTAAAAAACAGATGCTCAAAATGGCCGAAGACCTAATTACTTTGATCAGGGGATCCAATCCCCCTCCTGATAAGAGGCCTAGGCAAGAGACAGAGTATGTTTCTTCTGATCAGGTTTCTATTTCCTCTGATTCCTCTTCTGAACAGGATTACTCCATGCTTCGCTATAAGGATTCTGATGCTGAAGAATCCATTCCTTCAGCCTCTCCTCCTGAGGATTATTCTTTTGGGGAAACCCTGCATACCATGAGGGAGCATTTCCATTGGGAGAGCCAAGATTATTCTGAATCTAAGAAAAGGCTCAGAGACTTTCTGCTACTTCCTCAACACAGACCCCTTGCTATTCCACCTGTTCAAGACATTGTAGATGTATTTTCAAAGTCCGGCCTTTCCCCTGACTCTTTGCCCCCTGCACCTGCTAAGCCAGACAGATACTACAGGGTCATAAATTCCTATATAAAAACCCCACTGCTGACCCAGAAACTATATTTCAGGGTCCCAGAGGGGTCAAAGCTTCCACTGCAAAAAACCCTGTCCCCTCTGATAGGGAGTCTAGGGCTCTAGACAGATGGGGGGGAAAAGTCTACACTTCTGCTACCCTGGCTGTAAGGGTTTTAAATTGTCAGTTTCATGTGCTTAAATATCAACAATATTTAATGTCACTGCTTAAGCAGAAATTGTTGACAAATACTGAATGTTCAGAGAACAAGGAATTGCAGGATTTATTGCATGCAGCTGAACAAGTGGGAAAGCATACTTTGCAATGTGGTTATGATTCACTGGAGGCCTCTTGCAGGACCGCTGTTACAGGTTCTGTTATTAGAAGGCATGCTTGGTTAAAGGAACAGAATCTGCCTGATCATGTTAAAGCAAAATTATTAGATGCAGCATTACAGCATGATACTTTGTTTGGTACTAAAGCAGAAGAAGTGTTGAAAAAAATGGAGGATAAAGCAAAATCCATGCAGACAGTCAAGGATTTCTTACAGGTACAGCCACCCAGGTTTAGCAGGAACTGGCCTTCAAAAAATTGGTCCTTTCCAGTGTCAGACAGGCCACAAAGAGGCAGATACAGGCATCCCAGAGGCAGATCTCAGCCCCAAGGCTGATACAGGCCTAAACAATGGGGTGCTCCTACCTTCAAAAGTGGAGAAGACAAATCACAGCCTTACAGGAAACAGTCCCAATGACTTTCCTCTACCAGATCCAAGCACTTTTCTTTTGGCAGACCCCTTAGGGGGAAAACTAGCACTTTTTTCATCATATTGGCAAATGGTTACCCAAGACAAATGGGTCCTGAACATAGTGTCCCAAGGCTACAGGTTCCATTTTCACACACTACCAAGGTCAAAAGGTATGCCAGACCTGCCACACAATCAATGGGCAGAGGCACAAAAACAAATTACAGCCCTCATGGACATGAGGGCCATTCATCAAGTACCACAACAAGAGCATGGGCAAGGATTTTACTCCAGACTTTTCCTCGTACCCAGAAAGGACAAAACCTGGAGATCAATATTGGACCTGTCTATACTAAATAAGTTTCTGGAAGTTCCAAAATTCAAGATGTTGACTCTACGGCAGCTACTGCCCATGATGGGCAAGAAGGCTTGGCTCGTAACTTTGGACCTAAAAGAGGCATACCTGCATGTCCCAATCAGACAGTCTTGCAGAAGATACCTCAGATTCATAGCTGGCTCAAGGCATTACCAATTCTCTGCACTGCCCTTTGGCTTATCTACTGCGCCCAGGGTCTTCACAAAATGCCTGGCACCAGTAATTGCGTTTTGCAGACAAAAAGGAATTCAAATATATCCCTACTTGGACGACTGCCTAATTCAAGCAGAGAACAAAGACATTCTTCTAAAGCATCTGGCATTTGTAAAAAGATTACTAATTGGCCTAGGGTATACAGTAAACGAAAAGAAATCAAAACTAGTGCCCTCTCAAGAGATAATATTCCTGGGTGCAAGCTTAAATACAACTGCCCAGATGGCTTATCTCATGCCAGACAAAAGCATCTGACTACTTACTTCAAGAAATTGGCAACAAAACCCCACTTAACTGCAAGGAAAATCCTGCAGGCCTTGGGTTTCATGGCATCCTACATTCTACTAATTCCATATGCCTGTCTGCATAGGAGGAAACTGCAATGGTATCTAAAAAGTGTTTGGACTCAGCATTGCCACAGCCTGGAGACAGTAATTGCACTCATTCCCTGCCTGCAACAGGAGTTTCAATGGTGGGCAGAAGCCTGTCACCACAACAAGGGTCTGCCATTCAGTCTACCCACAGCCAGACAGACACTGACAACGGATACATCAGATTATGCCTGGGGGGCCCATATGGCAGGGAAATGTATTCAGGGCACATGGCCTGCAAACCAGATGCATCTTCACATCAATCAAAAAGAGATGCTAGCTGTTCAAAATGCCCTGACAGCTTTCAAGGACCTGCTTCATCCAGGACAGTTACTGATAGACAGACAACACTATGGTCATGTGGTACATAAACAAGCAAGGAGAGGTACACATTCCTACCCCCCTCTGCAGACAAGCAATGACCTTATGGGACACAGCACTGGCTTTTCAAGTTCACCTGCAAGCACAATTCCTGCCAGGAAAAACAAATACTCTGGCAGATTTAACTAAGCAGAAACCTCATGGATCCCCATGAATGGAAACTGGATCCACAAGTCTTCAGCATGATAATAAGGAAATGGGGATGCCCAGATGTAGATCTCTTTGCCTCCCCTCACAACTGCCAATTGCAGAGATTTTGCACAAGGATTTATCACAAGCAAGCATGGAAAGTGGACGCCCTATCCTTCAGCTGGAAAAATCTAACGGTATATGACTTTCCTCCACTGCCTCTCCTTCCCAGGGTACTCCTAAAGGTCAGACAAGAGAAGCCAAAAATGATACTGATTGCACCAGACTGGCCACACCAACACTGGTACCCAATCCTAAAGAGCTTGTCTCAAGGTCCAGCATGGATATTGCCTCAAACTTCTCACTTGCTGACCCAACAAAACAATCAGATCCTGCACAGCCAACTCAGGACCTTAAATCTGGCAGCATGGCGGATAATGTAGCCATTCAGAACACTCCTCTTTCAAAAGCTGTTATGGATGTTATCTTGGAGGCCAGGAGGCCCAGTATCAGAAAATCTTATGCAGAGAAATGAAAAAGATTCTGTGCTTGGAACAAGGAACAAGGCATTGACACGTGTGTACCAAATATCCCTCAGATTTTACAGTACCTCACTGAGATCCTGAACAAAGGCCTTTCTTTCTCATCAATTAAGATTCATGTCTCTGCCATTTCAGCCCATTACAATGCGGAACCACCTATCTTTTCTCATCCTTTAATAAGGCAGTACCTCAGAGGGGCCAAAAACATTAGGCCTCCAAGGAGAGCACCAATTCCAGCCTGGGACCTCAGTTATGTTTTGGAAAAACTCACACTACCTCCTTTTGAGCCAGCATCAACAGCAGATATAAAATTCTTATCCTGGAAAACAGCTCTGCTCCTAGCAATAACCTCTGCAAGGTGAGTCTCGGAGTTGCAAGCACTCATGGCTGTGGAACCTTTCATCATTTTTCATCCAGACAGGGTTTCTCTGAGGACAAACCCTACATTTATGCCTAAGGTGGTGTCCATTGTGGCCCTCAACCAAACCATTCACTTGCCTACCTTTTATCCAAATTCACAGAACAAGGGTGAGAAAATTCTGCATTCTTTGGGCATACATAGGCAGCTACGCTTCTACTTGGACAGAACTAAAGCATTCAGAAAGACTGAGCAACTTTTAGTGTCACATGCTGCAGGATCACAAGGAAAGGCTATCTCAAAACAGACTATTTCTAAATGGATAGGCCATTGTATCCGTTTCTGCTATTCTCAACATGGCAAATCAGTGCCTAAGGGCATTAGGCCTCATTTTACCAGAGCAGCAGCCACTTCAGCAGCCTTCCTCAGAGAAGTACCAACCAAAGCTATCTTAGAGGCTGCAACTTGGAGTTCAGTGCACACCTTCACAAAGCACTACCATTTACCTCTTTACTCTAAATCCAGAGCAGGCTTTGCCACTGCAGTCCTGCAGGGCCACATAGCCATTCCTAATTCTATTTAGGCCCAGCCACCCAACCTCAGCTTTGGGATTCAACCCAAGAGTAATGACTGCAACAGTGAAACACGATGAACATAGTACAGTTGTGTACCTACCATAAATGTAGATGTTAGAGTGTATTCACTGTTGCAGTCCAGGTTACCCACCCACCATCCCACTTTTCTTTGCTGGGTCTTATCTGCACTTCTCTATCCTATACAACCTATGTGGTGTATTTGCTTGTAGATGAAGGAAATGTTATTTTTGTGCATGTATTTTTATTGGCATATTTTTCAGCCTACAAATTTGGGGGCACCTGACATCTGGGGCAAGAAAAACTGAAGAAAATGGCGTTGGCTGCATCTTTTATACCCCTGACGCACTGACGTCAGGGAAGAGGCGACAGCAACCGACGCCGGACCTAGACTTTGGAATTCTGGCCGACTGAGGGTAGCCTGCCAGCAGGGTAACCCAAGAGTAATGACTGCACCAGTGAATACACTCGAACATCTACATTTATGGTAGGTACACAACTGTACTTTCTAATGTCATATGGTCGACACCATATGATCGAACATGATCTCTGTACAGTGTGGAAATGGAAGTTTTCCATTGTCTGCACTGTAGTGCGATCTCGGAATTGGTATATTTAAAGAACGGGGGGTGTGGGAGGTGCAAGGGGGGCTTGCCCCCTTCTTAACCTTTCAGGTAGTTTTTTTCTGGGTTTTTTTTGGAACATTTAAGAGTTCGAACATATGGTGTCCAAACTTTTAAAAGTTTGATAATCTAATATAGACCCAGAATAGTCATATGCAAATAACTTCTGCATCTATAATGGTGGTCATTTTGTGTATTTACATGCACACCCTGTGATGGACTGATATCCTGTCTGTCTGAATTTAGTTCTTTGAACATGCCTTTTGAATGTCAGCTTCTCCACAGCCCTGAATAGGATGAAGTAGCTATTGAAAAATGAATGAATGAATTAGACAGAAACATTTCTTTATTCAGCTAGTTGACATAACATGTAATTCAGTGTTCCCAATTCGTAGCTGTTGCTAGTTATGAGAATGTTCTCTTCTGATAAGGACTGCAATCAAAAATTATTTGAATTTAAGATGGATGCATTCAAAGAGGTTATTAACAGTAAGTAGCTGAATGCATGTTTGGATTTTCTGAATGAAGTGAGAAAACACAAATTCCTTAACTGTCCATCTGCAGATGAAGTATTAGTAAAAGCAGTACAAACAGTGTGAATTTGGAAATGGCAACATTATGCAACAAAAGCAAATTTCAAACTCTGAATTTTGAATAATATTTTGTATGTTTTTCAGTATGGCAAAAATCTAAAAAAAAAAAAAATACAGTGCCCGAGGTTTGTCATTTTTTCAGAAATGCTAAAGCAATGTGTTTGGGCCTTGAGCATAACCATAATATTGGAAGTAGGAACAAGGTTTTCATCCTAGATTGTTACTAGTGTGGCCACTTGCATGTTTCACTAATGAAAACCTTTGCAGTATGGTTTTGTTGACCCCAGCATACCATATTTCTGCATTTGATTGTTTATAATTTTCTACTTCATCTTTAGCAGGGAAATCCCACCTGCATTGTAGTAATCATTTCTATTACTCAGTGACTGTGTGTCATTATTATTTAGAGAAGTAGCATTGCATTCTAAGAATTGGGAGCCAATGGTTTGACTTTTCTTAGAAAGCAGGAATGCTTTTGGAATGTTGCTGGCATCATCTTCAGTACTCTGCGTGCTGTTGTTATAAGGTCACAGACATGTGATCTTTTTTCCTCCGGAAGTAAATGCGATAGAGTGGGCGAACCATATACAGCAACTGAAGTGTGTCAGTGAACAGGCAGTCAGTAGTTTAAGTATGGAGAGTGTAATCCTTTGCAGCAGAATAGGAATATTGTCTTATAAGAAAGTTATTTCATAAACCTAAAAAGTGAATAGCTTGTGGTTTGTGTGAGAAGAGTTTTATGCCATGCACTGATTTCTGATATTTGTCCCATGTCTTAGACAGCTGCAGTAGATTTCCCGTTTCATTTGGTTTGTTCATTTAAAGATACATTTGAACTATGTAGGGGAAGACCATTGTCGATGCTTGTTACAGCAGTGTTTGAGGTCCTGTAGTTGATTCTGTAATAGTGATTTGGATAGATTTGATAGCAAGGACTGTGGAAGCTTGTCATAGAGTTGTAAATTGATATGTAGGGATGTCCATGAACTACATTTGGTGTCAGGTAGTGTCAGTGAAAGTATTTATTTATTTGTTCCCTGGGGGCTGTTTGTCAGGTCAGCCCAGGCGATACTTATAAAATTACATACAAAGTATTAATAAGAAATGCGATAGTATCATCAGATGATAAGGAAACATTTGTAGAAGTATGGTTACTTATTAACATATTAAATATTAGTAGATATAAATCGCTTTATTTCTGGGTATGTAGCAGACGCCAGTGCTAGTGTGCCATAACAATCAGTGCTCTGTTAAAACAAAGCTCATGCCTTTTTTATCAACAGAATCAGAAAATAACATTCTGACATTTAACTGCTGTGCTGTGAAAACTAATATTCAAAATAGTATCAATTAGTTCAGTTTACTGTTCACACGCAACTGTAGCTGTTGTTTGCAGTCAGAAGAAATGCTGCAAATGAATAAGGAAAACCATATTTTTAGATAATAGTTATGCTTATTTCATAAATTGAGAAAAATGTTTATTGGATGAGCCTGTCATTTTCTTTATGCATTTAGCATTTCTCTGAATTTAAATGATTTATTTTAATCAAAATTCTGTTTGTGAGAGCAATGTAATTTAGCTAATTGGCAGCAATTTGAAATGAATTCTTTGGTACTGTACTGAAAAGTGAGCCAGTTTTATACTGGGGAGCAGTGAGGGACTGACTGCAGTGCAGACTGAATTTCTTTTTCTGGCCTTTGAATCATGCTATTACTGAAACTCAAGATTTTTTCAACAAAGGGCAAAGACACTAAGCCATTCATGCATGTATTGCATAGGGAAAAGATGAAATATTTGTACTGCCTCACCTGTAAACCTTTGCAGGTGTCATATTTTCCCTTTGTAATATTTCTACATTTTCCTGAATGTGTCTCATCCACGGGCTTCATACTGTTTAGAAGCCCAGTTCATCATTATCTACCCTCTCAAGCCTCTAGCTTTGACATACCTTTATTATACATGATCTGTACTCCTCGGATTACTTCATTCAGTCCTAGATATTTAACTAAATAATTGGCTTTAATGTCCTAGATTGTACAATGAGATAACCTCTTCGATGCTTTTACCTTACTAGTAGTGTGTGTACAGTCTTATCATACTCAGGTTTTTACTGTTTGACGTCTTGTCTGGGCTTTCTTCCTTAACCTCATCTCAGCTTTTTCTGGTCTTTCCTTGAAATGTGTTATATGGAGTCCAAAAAGAGGCTTGATATTCCAGTTTTGTGCAAGCCAACATTTTAACATTTCCAAAGTACCTTTTGCTTCTTTTTGTAGTATATAATACATACTCACTACCCCCACCAACTTCATGTTTAAACTACTACTCAGACAACACCTCCTTAATAACTGGCTCTGCTCCTATATTACACCTGGCTAAACTCCTCTTTCTCATTTCACTTCCTGCTGTACTACCAGGTTGCCATATAGTAAAGGATTGTTTTTCCTAGTGTTATGTTGTATGTGTATAAACTGATAATAATGTTTAGCTGTATTGCTACTTTTATTATCTAATTTCACCATGTTTCATTTTATTATGAGTTTTAAATGTTCATATCTACCTTGTAAATGTTTATATCTGTGGAGCTTTTCTCCCCGGGTCTCTGCTGAAAATGGGCTAGTAGCCCAGTTGGACTATCCCAGTAAACAAATGTAAAATAAAATAAAAGAAATAAATAATTTAAAATATATCCTAGGGTGACTAAAGCTGTTTATGTTTGGTATGTACAGATGCTGCTCATCTTTACCTTTTTATTTAATTTATAGTGATAACCTTGGGATACTGTATTTAACTAAAAAAAAAAAACGAAGTACTGCACATCCTTCTACATATACCTGTCTCCAATTGTATTATATCATGCAGTCCCCAATCTGATTACTTCTCCAATACACTGTGAGGGTAAACTCTGTTATGGATCTAATTCTGGTGAAGTTTAGAAGTCTGGCAGCATTGATGAATGAATCAAGACAAGTGTCACTTGACCAGGTATAGCAGAGACACAGAGAAAGTAAGCCCTATTGTGGTATTGTGAGGGTAATATAAGAGATGTTGAAAAGATAGCAGGTTAAGTATGTAATCTTGCCTTTGGGTATGTACGTAGGAAGATACGACTGTAATCGCTATATAGCAATCAACACAGCACATTAATGTTAAGAGGTGCCTTACCATGCATACGTATCATGGAGTTTCAGGATTGTGCCTGATACTGAGCAGATGCATCAGAAGTTACTCCACTGTGCATCTCATTCAAATGGGCTGACATTGCTCATTTTAAAATGCCACACACACACACACACACACACACACACACACACACACACACACACACACACACACACACACGTAGGGAAAGCCTTCTGCTTCAACACCTATCTGTTCAGAGGCTCTTTTTTGTCCAGTGACACTGATGCAAGCATGGAGTGCTGGTGGTCTTGAGTTTGAATCACAGATAAGAGCTAATATTTTTCTTTCATACTTATGATTCTAAAAGTGCCTAAGCAGAAGACTTTCTGTGCATTTTTTGTGACTGTGTGTTTTGGTAATATGATGATGTTATGTGATCCTATCTCGCCTACATTCTGACTGATGGGTTCGGAGCCGATCCCTCGGCTCCGACTCAGCACGCTTATGCCAAAGAGCGAAGTCTCTTATTGGCTGAGCTTACTATATCCCAGGATGCACCACTACCAGTCCCCCAGATCTCGTTTGCCGCTAACAAGTGAAGACGTGGTCTCGAGCTGGCTGAGCTAAGTAGTGATTAATTTCACTAGTTTTTCTGTCAGGAATTTCTTTTTCTTCAACAAAAGCTGTTTTAACAGCTATTCTTGTGTTTAGAGTGAGTTTGGTGAAATTTACTTGGTAAATTGTTGTGTTGTGAGTGTTGACTAGGAGTACCTCTTGTGTGGAAAGGCCTTTCCCGGTCTTTTTGATTGTAGGTGACTTCTGTTTTGTTTAGGGATCTCGGATCCTTTATACTGTTGATAGTTTCTCTTTCTTGTAAAGAAGGACAAAGAAGAGAGAATTTCTTTCTAATTACAGTGTTTGTACTGTGTTTTGGGCTTTAATTCACCGGAATGTCTCAGGTACCTAGGCCTTCAGGCTTTAAAAAGTGCACCAAGTGCAACTTTAAAATGTCTATCACAGATGACCACTCTCTCTGTGTTTATTGTTTGGGTGCAAAACATTTGCAGGAGTCCTGCAGCGTGTGTCACGCTTTTTCCTCGAGGGTCCTCCAAGAGAGGAAAAATAAGCTCATATTAAAAGGTCTTATAAAACCCTCCTTTGAAGAAGCTTTAGCATCCTCTCCTTCTCCTGCTAAAGAAAGGGCATCGGCTCCGACCAGTCCGTCGGATCCGACCGCCAAAAGACATAGGCAGGTTTCTCCTTCGGCTCCAAGGACTTCGGAGCCGAGGGCGGAACGGTCTGCCTCGATGCCACCAGTCTCGACTCCTCTGGCTTCAGAGCCGATGGCTGGGGCATCGAGAGGCGGGTCACCTTCGTCGGCTCCACTGGTCTCGGAGCCGGCAAAGGTTGTCCGCTCAGACACTTCCTCCTCGGCGCCGAAGTCCTCCTCGGCACTGATGGAAACTAGTGTGGGTATTCCTTCGGCGCCGATAGTCATCGAGTCGCCGAGCCGGGTCCCCTAGCCCCTTGGGGCCATTGGAGAGGCCATCTCGAACCCGTTCAGTATCCTCTAGGTCATCGAGGATGTCAGATTCGGACATAGACAGGGTGCTACAAAGACTGTTCCAGTCCCCAGTCTTTCAAAAATTTGTTTCGGCTCCGACCCAGTTGGCTTCGGAGCCGACGGCCCATGCCCATGTCATTGCCATTCCTCCTCGGACCGCTTCGGCTCCGGAGCAGGTGCTGTTGGAGCCGGTGGAGGTCTTAGGGTCGGCTCCGACCCTTACTCCAACCCCGGCCTTCGGGTCCGAGTTTGGTACACAGACTTCTTCGGCTGGACCTGGGGGTGATGTTTCGGGACCTATGCTGTCTGTTCCGAGCCTCCCTCTCGGTGCTTCGGCTGCGGGACTTCTGTCTGCTATCATGGCTCCGGGGACCGGACACTCCCAGGATTCTGGGGGTCCGGCTTTCAGAGCTATGAGGAGTGCCTTGGCCAAGTCTTCTTCGGCCATCTCTCCGGCTTTACCGGCACCTTCCCTGGGCGTGGAGACTGGGTCTTTGGCAGTTCCCCTGTCCTTAGGCAGCGGAGCCCCAGGGCCTGAGGTTACCCCCATTGGGGGTTCCCCTCCTCCTGAGGGTTCTTCGGAGTTGTCTTCAGAGGAGCCCCCAAGGAAGAGATCGTGCAAGAGGAATGACGTGGACTGCCGCGAGTCTATTACATCGACACTGATCTTGATGATGCGGAGGGTCCCAGTCGCCCTCGGATGATGTCTCATTTGCAGACATCTTAGAGATCCTCAAACAACGAGGTGGCTGGATATCCAAACCCCCCTCTGCTGATGAGTCAGTGCTCCTCAAGGCCTTTGGGGCTCAGCCCTCCGCCTCCTGGGTGTCTCCGCCCTTGGACGAGCTCCTGGATTTAGTTTGTCGGAGGGCGTGGGAACATCCAGATACCGTGGAACCAGTCCCTTCTCGTCCTAACAAATTTTTGTCTGCCCCACCCGAGAAGGAGTTCCTGACTAAAGGCGTGGCTGTAGATGCCATGGTGGTGGCATCTGCTACACAACAGGACGTGGCAGAGGCTTCAACGTCCGTCCATCCTCCTAATAAGGAGTCTAGGAGCATGGACCGGTACGGGATGCGTACCCTGACTTCAGCGGCCTTTACTTTAAGGTCCCTGAATTATTTGGCACATTTTACCAGGCTTCAGAGGGATCTGGTCAAGGAGCTGTCAGATTCCCTCTCAGGTAACCTACCTGAGCAGCTAGCCCAGTCGGTTAGCTCTCAGTTGGCTATCCTTGCTTCAATTTCTAACTTGTCCATGAGGCTCATTTCATATGCGGCCGAAGGGGCGGGTAGAGCGGCAGGCACAGGCGTGGCTCTACGGAGACAAGCCTGGCTCCGTTTGTGTCATTTTGCAGAGGCCTTCAAGTCTTCCTTCGCCGACGCTCCCTTTGATGGGTCCTCTTTGTTTGGACCTAAGGTTAAAGACACTCTTACCCGCTGTGAGCAAGAAGGAAAAACTTTATCTGCCGTAGGTGCACGTTATTCCACTCCCTTTCGGCCTTATCCCAAGGCTAAGGGAGGAGGGAAGATGTGGTTCCGCAAATCACGTAAGTTTTTCCATCAACAGCAGGAAGATTCCCCTTCCAGAGGCAGAGGACGGGGAAATTTTTCTGGGAGACGCCGTCCCAGAGGCGGCAGAGGGCCCCGCAATTCTGGAGACCGCGAGTCCTTTCATGGCTCTTCAGCCTCCCACACTTCATGAGGGATTGCCCGGCTGTGCTGCTCCGGAGCCAGTCGGGTGCCGTTTTGCCAAGCACCTAAAAGCCTGGGAGTCAATCACTCAGGACAGATGGGTGCTTCGGATTATTGCCGGAGGTTACACCATTCCCTTCACACACTCACCACCGTCCAAAAAAATCCCGGACCCACCACCCAGACAAAGGGAAATTGCAGCCGCAGAAGCGTTAAAGCTGCTAGAAAAAGGAGGCATCCAACCCACAGACCAGATCGGATCCGAAATTACTCAAGGTTCTTTTTAGTGCCAAAAAAGACAGGGGACCTGAGACCAATATTGGATCTCAGCAGACTAAACCAATCCGTCACGAAATCCAAATTCCGAATGGTCACGTTACAATCCATTCTCCCATTATTGGAGAAGGATGTTTGGATGTGCTCCATAGATCTCAAGGACGCCTATTATCACATACCGATACATCGGGTGTCCAGGAAGTATCTGCGCTTCAGCCTGGGAGACAGTCATTTCCAATTTTGTGCTCTGCCCTTTGGTCTCACCACAGCCCCCAGGGTGTTCACCAAATGTTTGGCAGTAGTAACTGCTCACCTGAGGAGTCTTGGATTCCAAGTGTTTCCCTATCTGGACGACTGGCTCCTGACTGCCACCACCAGTCATCTACTAATGGACAACCTCAAAGCCACCTTTTCCCTGGGTGCTACCCTGGGAATTACATTCAATTGGTCAAAGTCTGTCTTGCTGCCCTCTCAGCGCATAAGGTTCATAGGAGCAGAGATAGACTCAAAATTGATGCGCATTTTTCTTCCTACCGAAAGGATCCAAACTTTACAAGGCCAAGTTCAAGCCCTGCTTTCAAGATCCAAGGCCCCAGCCAGGATGGTCCTGCAAATTTTAGGTTCGATGTCTGCCACGGTTCTTCTAGTTCCTCTGGCAAGATTGCACATGAGGATTCTTCAGTGGCTATTATCGACTCAATGGTCCTTTCAGGATCTTCCCCTCAATCACCCCATTATGATTACAGAAACGTGCAAACGGGACCTTCGCTGGTGGCTTCAGACATCCAATCTAAATCAGGGAAGTCCTTTTGTTATTCCCCCTCCAGTGGTCACCCTGACGACAGATGCCTCCCAGACAGGGGGGGGGGGGGCATTTTCTGGGCAGGTTAGTTCAGGGTTCCTGGCTTCCAGACGAAACTTTTCTCCACATCAATGTATTGGAGATGAGGGCTGTACTTCTGTCCCTACAGGCCTTACACAAGTTTCTCCCTCAGGGCATTATCGCCATCCACACAGACAACATGTCGGTGGTCTGGTATCTAAACAAACAAGGAGGGACCAGATCTTACCCCCTTTGCAGAGAGGCCATGAGGGTGTGGGAATGGGCTGTAGCTACCAGCCGTTTCTTGGTAGCGACCCACATTCCGGGGAAATCAAATATATTGGCAGACAGATTAAGCAGGACAATTCTCTCTCCTCACGAGTGGTCCCTGAACGAAACAGTAGCAGCTCAGGTTTTCAGAAGATGGGGGACGCCGTGCTGCGACCTGTTTGCAACACCACAAAATACAAAGTGCAAAAGGTTCTTCTCCTTGACTCCACATCAAGGAGAAGCAGCTATGGATGCTCTAGCACAACCTTGGCCAACAGGGCTACTTTATGCCTTTCCTCCGGTTCCACTTCTCCCCAAAGTCATTCAGAAAGCTTCTCAATTGGGGTCCACAATGATACTAATTGCTCCGCACTGGCCTCGTCAGGTATGGTTTCCCTACCTGAAGAAACATGCGGTGGACGATCCTTGGACTTTAGATCTAACTCCGGATCTGCTAATTCATCAGTCGGGACGACAACACCAGTCCCTTCACACTTTGAAGTTGACAGCTTGGCTCCTCCACTTCCGACTTTAGTCAGAAATCACACCTTAGACCCAGAAGTTATTCACATTTTATCTTCGGCCCACAAACCCACCACTAAGAAATTGTACCTCAGTAAGTGGAAGAGGTTTGCTATCTGGGCTCAACTCAGGGGCTTAGACCCTATCACTGCTCCAATCCCAGAGGTTTTGAAATTTTTAACATCCCTGTTTAATCAAGGATCTTCTGTCTCTACTATTAAAGTCCAACTAGCGGCTATCTCTAAATTTCACAAATCCATGGATCCTCTGTTGATGAGCAGCAGATTTTGCAAAACTTTCATTAAAGGTGCGGGGCTGTTAAGACCCCCAGTTTTTCATCCTGCGCCTCCGTGGGATCTTGATTTGGTGCTTCGTGCATTAACATCTTTCCCTTTCGAACCGGCTGCTACATGTGAGTTAAAATATCTGTCTTGGAAAACTGCCTTCTTAGTTGCAATTACCTCTGCAAGAAGAGTTTCAGAGCTTCAAGCCCTATCTATCAAACCACCGTACTTGATTTTTCACAAGGATAGAGTATCACTTAGGCCTAATCCATCTTTTGTCCCAAAGGTCTGTTCTAATCTCTGTCTCCAACAATCTCTAGAGCTACCAGTTTTCTTTCCAAAATTCTCCAATGAAGCAGAATACACTCTCCATAAATTGGATGTTCACAGGCAATTGCGCTTCTATTTAGACAGGACTCAGCAAATTCAGAATCAGACCAGTTGTTTGTGTCCTTCTCAGACAATAAATTGGGTAAAACCATCACAAAAGCTACTATCTCCAAATGGATTAGAGATTGTATAACTCAGGCTTATTCCTCTTGAATAAGCAACTTACAACATCTATCAAAGCTCACTCTACCAGAGCTATGGCGACTTCTATAGCTTTTCATTCCAAGCTCGCTATTTCTGAGATTTGTGCTGTGGCTACTTGGTCCAATCCGCACACTTTCATTTCCCACTATAAATTGGATGTGGCATCTAAAGGGCGAGCATCATTTGGTTCCACGGTACTCAGGAGCGTTTTCCAGTGAGCCACCCAGGATTCAGGTGCTAGGGACGCTGTCCCATCAGTCAGAATGTAGGCGAGATAGGATCACATAACATCTTTTAGTTATGTACTCACCATAACTTCAGATGTTTGGGATCCATCTCGCCTACATTCCTAATACCCACCCTCCTTCCCCCTGCCTTGGAGATCAGAAGAGATTGAACGGTTTTGAGTTCTACTGTTTTATCTTGTTTCATCTGACGATGTTATATAATCAGTGCGTGCATGTGTGCATGTATGCGGACAAACTAGATCTGGGGGACTGGTAGTGGTGCATCCTGGGATATAGTAAGCTCAGCCAATAAGAGACTTCGCTCTTTGGCATAAGCGTGCCGAGTCGGAGCCGAGGGATCGGCTCCGAACCCATCAGTCAGAATGTAGGCGAGATGGATCCCAAACATCTGAAGTTATGGTGAGTACATAACTAAAAGTTAATCACTATGCTTGAGTTTCCTAGCTGAAGCGAAAAAACTCTATAGTGAAAAATCAACACCTGTCGCTGTTGTTGGTTCCATGCCAGTGATGCCTGCACAGTGCGCTGGTGGTCTTAAGTTTAAACTCCACATGAGAAGTGATAATCTGAAGTAGTTAACTACATTTGATCAGCAACATGTGGGTTACGGGTCCAACACGGATCTGAGCCGGCAGCATACCAAGCAAAAAGATCCGAGCACCAAGCTCCTCCCCCTTGCCCATACCACACTGCAACCTCCTTCCAATCCTCAGATCTCGTTTGCCGCGGCTTTGCCAAGCATGGGGTTCTTAGAGCTCCAGGCAAGTGTAGCAGTATTTTACTTCAAACTTCTCTCTTAGTCTACTTTTTTTTGGGTGTGCATGTCTTTTAATACCTTTTTTTGGATGTTCTTTCTCCCTAGCCTTTATTTCCCCTTTACCTTTAGTAGTTGCTCTTCCCTTTGTAGGCCCCTATTTTTCCCTCTTTCAGGTGCACGTATGTGGCTCTGTGTGTGTCCCTAGTATGGCCAAAAGTCATAAAGTGACATTTTCCAAATGCTCTGAGTGTGGCCATAAGCTGTCGCCAGCGGATGATCACACTCCGTGCGTGATTTGCTTGGGGGGTCCGCACCTTTCTTCGGGTTGCCAGATTTGTGCGGTCTTTAACCCACGAGCCTTAAGGGATAGGAGGAACAAGCTGATTCTGGCGAGTCTTCTACCCGCGGAATCAGCTTCTTCTCCTTCTCTCTCTGTAGCGACAGCCACGGCTGCCCAGCCAACCGGCCCTCTTCCTCTGTCTGGGACTCACCCTCCCACCTTGTCTCAGGGAGAATGAGAGGCCAAGAAGGATAAAAAAGAGAGAAGGGAGAGAGAGAGAAAAAAGAGAGAAAGAAGCCGCAAGCGACAGGCCAAATTGGATCACTCAGCCCCTCTCGCTAAGGTGGTCTCTTCTCCATTAAGAGTGTCCAAGCCTTCCTCCCCATGGCTCTATTCACCACGTTTCTCCCCGGAGCCGGAGGAGGAGACCCGACCAGCCTCGAGGTCGTCATCGCCTTCCTCCAGGTCTACTCGCAGCATTTTGGAGGCAGATATGGACTGGATGATGCGTCGATTCTTGCAAACTCAGCTGCAGATGGGAGTGTTACTGTCCCCCCCCCTCCGGGGGGGGGGTTCAGCTCCACTGTTCGCCCCGATAGCTCCTTTCCCGATCCACCACCGGATTTCGGAGTCTTCAGATCTGAGGAGCCCCGGAGCCAGGAGGTTGGCGCCGATGGTTATTACTACCTCGACGCCGGCCATGCCCTCAAGCTTATCGGATCTGCTTTCAGATCCAAGCTCTCAGAGCCGAGAGCTGGGCATCGAATCCGGGGGGGGTGAGTGTGTCTTCGGCTCCCTTGCAGTCGGAGCACACCATCCTCTCGGGTCCGACTGCTTCGGCACCGATCCCCTCATCGGATCCGAGGGCCCCAGCCACCTTTGGAGTTCGTGGTGGAGAGGGTTCTCTCTAGAGGATCGAGACCCCTCACTCTTTCCTCAGGGTCCGCCCCCACTCCTTCGCAGCTCAGTTTGTCCTCCATCATCCAGTCCTCCCAGGGACAGCCAGCGTCGTTGATGCCCCAGCCAGTTCCTCTGGAGGAACATGAATACGTTGGTGAGCCCCCCTCGGACAGTCCCCCCGAGGAGGTCCCCCACAAATGCCTGTGCAAAAGGAGGCACTTGGACTCCCCTGAGTCCCTCACCAAGGATACCGATTTAGAAGAAGGGGAGGGTTCCCCCAAATCACCCCCGACGACATCTCCTTTGGAGATATTATGGAAATACTCCACCAAAGGGGGGGGGTCCACCCAAAAACCCTCCTCGGATGAGTCTGTATTCCTGGAGGCATTCAACACAGGCCCATCTACCTCTTCGGTGTCCCCCTCAGCCGATCCCGTGGTCAACCTGATTACCACCAGGGTGTGGAAGGAGCCGGACACGGTAGAGCCGATACCTAGAAGGCCTGATAAAGTTCTTAGTCCCCCTGCAGACAGAGCTTTGTGGAGCAAAGGTTCCCCGGTTGATGCCATGGTGGTGGCGGCCACCAAAAAGGGACGACCCCAGGAAAGTTCTTCAGTCCAACACCCTGACAAGGAGTCTCGGGCAATGGACTGCATTGGAAAGCGGACTTTTGCTTCAGCTACCTTCTCTATAAGGGCGCTGAATTACTTGGCCTATGTAATCAGACTGCAGCGGGACCTGGTCAGTGAGTATGCTGAGTCTCACCCAGAGTCCATGTCAGCCGAGGATAAACGGACTTTCTCGGCTCGTATGGCCACTCTCAAGTCAGTGTGTAGTACTTCTATGCGGCTACTTTCCCATGCCATGGAGGGAGCCACTAGAGCTAGCAGGTCTGGTATCGCCTTAAGGCGTCATGCCTGGTTTCAACTTTGCGATTTCTCGGAACCCTTCAAGGTGTCCTTTGCGAATGCACCCTTTGATGGGTAGACCTTCTTCGGGAAGACCGTCCGCGAGACGCTGGTCCAGAGCGAGAAAGACAGGAAAACGCTGTCAGCCATCGGAATATGCTTCTCTAACCCTCAAAGGTCCTTCTCTAGGAACCAGCGAGGGCAGAAGAAGATGTGGTTCCGGAAATCTCAGCAGGCTCAGAACGCTCAGGACTCCTCCTCCCCCAGAGGCAGAGGGGGACAAGGTGGATGCCAGCCCAGAGGCAGAGGGGGACCGAAGAACTTCAGGTTACGGGAACCTTTTTCCGACCAACCTGCGCAGCAGCCCTGAGGGGTTGCCCGACTGCTCCTCTCTGGAGGCAGTCGGGTGCATTTTTTGAGGCATCTGGCTCAATGGGAGTGCACCACGACAGATCGCTGGGTGCTTCAGATAATATCCAGAGGCTATTCAATCCCCTTCATAAACAAGCCCCCTTACTCAAGATGCCTCCCAGATGTCCCACCCACTCAAAGGGAGGCCGCGGCTTTGGAAATAAAAAAGCTGTTAGAAAAAAGAGCCATCCAGCATGTGCCCCCAGACCATTCCAGATCAGGCATCTACTTCAGGTTCTTTCTGGTGCTTAAAAAGATGGGGGACTTGAGGCCAATTCTCAACCTGTCAACAATGCACCTTTTCGTTGCCAAGGAGAAATTCCGGATGGTCACGATTCAATCCATCCCGCCCCTCTTGCAGGAGAAGGACTGGATGTGCTTCATAGAACTCAAGGATACATACTACCATATTCTCATGGAAAGAAGGTCCAGGAGGTTTCTCCGCTTTCGGCTAGGGGCCAGTCATTACCAGTTCAGGGTCCTACCCTTTGGTCGCACCACAGCCCCCAGGGTGTTCACCAAGGTCATGGCAGTTGTAGCGGCCCACCTGAGACTCCAGGGCATACGGGTCTTCCTGTACCTAAATGACTGGCTCCTCACTGCCCCACCAGGCATCTGCTTTCTCTAGCCAGGGATTTCTTCCTCTGGATGTCACCCTGGTTGGGGATAACCATAAATGTCAAGAAGACTTTCCTCCAGCCTGTTCAAGTGTTAGACTTCATAGGGGCCAGGATAGATACCCTCCAAGCCCGGGCCTTCCTAACATCAGACAGACTTCACAGCATGACTCTGCATGTGCTAGCCCTCTTTCAGTCCCCTGAACCCCCAGCAGAATTAGTCCTGAGAGCTTTGGGGTCCATGGCGGCAGTGATCAGTCTGATTCCTTACACTTGTCTGCACATGAGGGTTCTACAGTGGACGTTGCAAGTCCAGTGGTCTATTCTACACCACCCTCTAGACTTCCCGATTCCCCTCAGCAGGGTTTGCAGGAACTCCCTCATGTGGTGGCTTCAATCCCGAGCCCTTCGGGAAGGACAACCTTTTGTTATGTCACGACCCCAGGCCACAGTGACCACGGACGCCTCCCGCCTAGGGTGGGGGGGGGCATTGTGCGGACAAGACTGTCCAAGGCACGTGGACTCAGACCAAGACCGTACTGCATATGAATGTCCTGGAGATGAGGGCGGTCCTTTTGGCGTTGCAGGCCCTTCATGCCTCTCTTCTTCCGGGGACTATTGCTGTCCAGTCAGACAATATGTCAGTGGTCTGGTATATCAACAAACAGGGGGGAACCAGGTCTTACCCCCTTTGCCAAGAGGCCATGAGAGTTTGGGAATGGGTGATCTCTACCAACCGCTTCCTGTTAGCAATGCACATTCTAGGTTAGTCTAACATACTGGCGGACAAATTGAGCAGAACTATCCTCTCTCCTTATGATTTGTCTCTGAATCCTTGTGTAGTGGAACAGATCTTCCTCAAGTGGGGTCTGCCTTGTTACGATCTCTTCGCATCACCTTCCAATGTGAAGTGCAGCGAGTTTTTCAGTCTAATTCCTCCTTTGGGAGAAGCCCCCAGAGACGCTCTAGTCCATGCTTGGCTGCCTGGTCTTCTTTGTGTATCCTCCACTTCCGCTTATGACAAAATTGCTGCAGAAAGCTCGCCGGTTGGGGAGCAAGATTATCCTCATAGCCCCATTCTGGCCTCGTCGAGTCTGGTTCCCCTGCCAGCTTTCTCATCTCCACTCTGGATCTTGGATTCCATTCCGGATCTGATTTCTCATCTCTCAGGAATGGCTCCTCCGAACCTGGACGGTCTCAAACTCTCAGCTTGGCTGATCTAGTTCTCCTAGTTGCCAGGACTCCCGGTATCTCTCCCCGAGTCAAGTCTATCCTGGTGGCGGCACATAAACCCTCTACCAGGAAGATTTACAGTAGCAAATGGAAATGTTTTTCAATTTGGGCATCACAAAAGAACTTGGTTCCTTTCACCGCTCCTATTTAAGCGGTACTGGAATTTTTGTCTCATATTTTTCAGCAAGGGGCCAGCTCATCTACTGTGAAGGTGCAGCTGGCTGCCATTTCCCATTTTCATATTGGGGACAACTTTGGTTCTCTCGCTGCTGCCAGAATTTGTAAAACCTTTCTAAAAGGCACTTTTCTTTTGAGACCCCCTGTTAGAAATTCATCCCCACCATGGGATCTGACTTTGGTTCTTCAGGCGTTAGTTGCGCCTCCCTTTGAAACCACAGCTTCTGTTGATCTAAAGTTCTTGTCATGGAAGACGGCCTTTTTGGTAGCAATTACTTCAGACAGCTGAGTGTCAGAGTTTCAGGCTCTCTGTATCAAACCTCCATACCTTGTGTTTAATAAGGATAGGGTATCTCAGGACTAATCCCTCCTTTCTCCCTAAAGTTGCTTCTGAGATGAGCATTAATCAGTCCATTAATTTGCCTGTCTTTTTCCCTAATTTCCAGAACAAAAGAGAATATAAACTTCATTTGCTGGATGTTCGCAGACAGTTACGTTTTTATTTGCACAGGATGACTGTCTTTTGTAAATCTGATCAACTTTTTGTCTCCTTTGCTAAGCCTTTTCTTGGGAAACCAGTTTCTAAGGTGACTCTCGCCAGGTGGATTTAGAGTTGTATCTTACAAGCATACAGAGAGTCTGGCTTAACTGAACCAATGGGGGTTCATGCTCATTCTACATGTTCTATGGCAACGTCTGCTGCATTCTGCTCTAGAGTTTCCCTGGATGGCATTTGTTCAGTGGCTACCTTGGGCGTCCTCTCACACCTTTATCTCTCATTATAAACTGGATTTTGTGTCTAGAGGAAGGGCTGCCTTTGGCTCTGCAGTGCTCCGGAATATCCTTCCTTAAGGGCCTCCCAAGATTCGGGTAGCTGGGGACTTTGTCCCACAGGTTGCTGATCAAATGAAGTTAACTACTTCAGATAAAGAATTTATGTACTCACCATAACGTTCCATCTGAGTAGGTAAACTTCATTTGTCAGCAACCGTCCCTCCCTCCTTCCCCCTGAACTTCATGGTTATTTAGCTGAGCCCGAGGTTCGGACTTATGAGCTTTACTTTGTCCTTGAGTCAGGTGTCTCAGGTTGTTAGTTTGTTTTGGGAACATTATGGTGAGTACATAACTTCTTTTTTTCCTCTTGTGCTTCTCATTCATTTGAAAATATCTCTCTTTCAGCGTGGACATATGACATGTGCTCTATAAATCTGTAAACCATTAAGAAACTGGTGCCGATAAGTATTACAGCAGTCCTAGCAATGCATTATGAAAATCACAGTTCATTCTTGAGTGGTGTAGATCAAATGTTAGCACATTACAGAACTGTTATAGATTTCGCTATGCAAGGGCAGGTGCAAGGGGGTGCACTTGCACTCCCCTGGAATTGGCTGTCCAGGAGATTAATTTACTTCTAATTAAAAAAAAAATATATATAAGGGCGTTCTTCTTTAAGAGCACCCTTTGCGTCCAGTTGTACAAACGGAACAGATGCTTGTGACCTGTTTTTGTCTTCTCCATACATGTGACCAATGGTTTAAGTCATCTTCCGCATTCACATGCGGAATTTGAATTCCAATCCAGAAGCCGTTTGGACTTGTGATGAGCGTACAAGTGAGAGGTAGGTGTGTGCGTGTGTGTTTTTAATTGTTTAAGAGGTGTGTGTGTGGAATATTTACAAAATTAGCTTACGTTATTTGAATGTCAACATCAAAAAAATAGACTTACTTAGGTACTCAGTGAACACAGGTTTGTAATGAAGGCTTTATTTAGTGATGCTGTTCTACTTGTTAGCAGTGTTTGATGTCTGGAAAACTCTAGAATGAGTGACACATTGTCTTAGTTGTTTTCTGAAATCTTTAGTGTGAAAGGTTTTTATATTTGCATCTGTAAATAAATGAAGTATAATATCACATCATTGCTCTGACACTAGTGAATTTTCAGTTATACTCGTGTATTTGTTTCAATGAGGTAAAAGGCAGACAGATTTTAATGTTATCGAAAGCTACAATAGTGAGTTAGTACAAGTAATATATTTTAATACTTCAAGTGACTGTATAAAATGTTATAAGTCACTGTAGTTTCACATGTGCATTTCCCTTGTACATATTCACTTTTTAAATCTAAGAATGGTATTTCCAGATAAAACCTGCTTACTGTTTACTTGAGTTAGTAGAGTCATGCAGTCAGGGGCAACTATTTGCTGTGTGTAGAGGTGCTGCATTTGATGGTTTTATAGTGGAACCTGTTCAGTAACGTCATATGTCTGAGATGAACAGTCTTCCTCATACTAACTCTGGCAAGTATTTGGAAGACAAAGACAACTGCTGGAATATTGTTTTACATGTACAGTAGTGTATGACCAGTTATTTATGCCAAATTATAGCCATGTTCAACATTGACACCATTGTAATACAGTCTTACCCCATTCTAGCTAACTTCCATTCATTTGCTTCTTGCAGCTCCCCCCTTGTTGTGAAGTCACCATTCACCACTACTGATTTCATGTCACAAAGGAATCTGCAAGTTTTCAAACTACAGATGCCATTACAAAGTACAGAATTAGCAGTACAGCATTGTGCTTTACCTGTTCAGGTGGACACTGCAGAGACATTGACATTTTTAAAAGAGTCTGAGCAGATAGACAAACTGCCCACACTAGACTAAGTTTTACTTGTTTGTACAGATTTGTTTAGCCACTTGTGTATAGTTTGTTATATGTTCAAACCATTAAATCTACTGTCATTGGTGTGTGTGTGTGTGTGTGTGTGTGTGTGTGTGTGTGTGTGTGTGTGTGTGTGTGTGTGTGTGTCTACATAAATTTGATTATAAATGTATTTTATTAACTGGTGTAATCATCAGAACACCCTCCAGCCTTAGAGAATCTGCACTTCTATTCCATACTCCCCAAATCAGTTAACAGACATGGTAGCTAAATGATCTCCACTTAAATTAGTAAAGTGTTGAAGAAACTGCCTCCTGAAATTAGAAACTCACAACAGGCTTGTATACAAATCTCTTGTGGCCATCCACCTTCGCACCAGTTTGATATGTGGTTGTGAAATTACCCATGTAAACTTAGATACCTTCTTTTCATTAGATTAACATTGCAAAGTTTAATTTTTACTGTTCTTTCTGGAGAGAGCTCCATGTGCTATACTACTTCATGGTCAGATTAAGGATAGCAGTTTGCTACTGATCGCATTCATTGGTACCCTATCACTTCCTGTCATTGTTATCAAAATATATCTCAAGTAAAGCTGTGCTGAATTTCATACTGGTTTTGTCGAAATTATTGTTCTGTAAATTGTTTATTTTGCTGCTTTGTGATGTATCACTGTCTGAAATTATTTTTCTGTTACTTGTACTTTCATTCATGCTGTTTTGTTCCCCAGATAATAACCTTTCTTAGTTTTATTTGTATTTATATACATTATGTACCACTATCTTCTAAATTATCACAGCTTTCCCAGGCAACAAGACCCCTCTCCTCTCACCAGATCTCTTTAGCTGTATGTTATAGTCATTATCTGTGATAGAAAATGGCCTCAGGCTACTGCTCATAATTCAGTGTTTTGTTGTTTGTCTTACTAAGCTTGCCATTCTTGATGTTCCTTATCTTTCTGACTACACTATCTGGGTTTGTTTGTTTCAGTTTTCCTTATGACAAGTTTTGTAACTGTTCTGGTTCAGCAGCTTTCATCTTTGGCTTTCTGGTCTAAGTGGTCCATTCTATTGAATTAGATTGCACTAAGATGTGGCAGTCCTTCACTTCAGTGCAATGCATGTGGTCTCAGGCTTCCTCCCCTGCTAGCATCAAGGTGAGTCAGCTTCCAGATATTTCTGTTAGTGGTCCTAGACTTTCTTCACCAGGTTCCTTTCAGGTCCCATTTTCTTGCTGACAGCAAGTTTGGCCCTGGAACTGCTGCCTTAGACACTCTCCCTGGTGGCAATACCATCAGTGTTATCAAGACCAGACTGATCAGGGGTCACACTGGCATCGGAACTGAGAATTCACTCTTTAAATGTTAATGTAGAGTTTGCCCTGATAAGAGACATTGTTTGGTGATTTGGGGTGTAAGAGCCCTATGAGAATGTTACTGACCGCGGTGACAGAGAAGGAGGGAGGTAGGAGTGTGAATGTGTGTGTGGGGGGGTCATACCGTGCAATTATCCATATTTTTACCTCATATTTTTTATTTCTTTCTCATAAAGTTGTGTTTTTCTGGCAAATCATTGAGTATGAGTACTGAACTCAGAAAATAATGGCAGACATTTGAGGTTTAGACTTCATATCTTTCAGGAAATGCATACTAATGCAAAACATGTTGTTCTATCCACTTTCTAAGGAGGTAGGGGGTTGAATTCATACCTCTCAACTGTACAGATTTTCACAGAATGTCCAGATTTTTGCATTATAGTTTTGGTCTGTTCCTCGTAAAAATTCTGTTTGACAAATCACTGGGATGAGCTAAGGATTAAAGTGACTAAATAAATGACATGCAGTTGAGTTTCAGACTTGATATCCTTCAGAAAGTATAGTCTAACACAAATCCTGTCATTCTAGCAACTTTCTAAATGTGTCCCTAGTTTGGGGTCTATGTCTATCTGTGTGTGTGTGTGTGTGTGTGTGTGTGTGTGTGTATATATATATATATATATGTATAAAAGGAGGTAGCATACCCCTCAGCTGTCCAGGCTTTTGAAGAATGTCCAGATTTTTGCCCCATATTCCTCCTAAAAAGGATTGAAGTTACTAAATAGTTTTAGATATCATATTCTATAGAAAAATGCATACCAACACAAATCCTGTTATTCTAGCAATTTTATAAGTTCATGAAAGCAATATTTATAATCTGTCCCTGTTTATTTTAGGCTTTGTCCAGATTTCTTTCACTAAGAAGTTGAAGTGTGTATGTGTGTTTGTGTGTGTGTAAGTCTACTTAAAATGTGCAACTGTTTTGTTTGGCAAATGGTATCATTATTGTGGTATAGAATTTTAAAGCAATGTTAGCACAGCAGGTAGCATACTTGCATCTTGATGCAAAGGGCTGTAGGTTCTATTCCTACAGCATGTACATTTGTATTTTAAGGGTGTTGGTACTGCAGTCCTTAGTATGTCCTCGTTTGGATGAGGCACCTAATAACTATGAACCTGTTTTTCAGCTTGCCACACATTTCCTATTTCAATATACCAGCTTGCCATTTCTTTTAATGTAGCATAGGCAATTTATTCTTCAATGGCAACAGGCACTGAATTTGTAAATGAAACACTGATATATAAAGTTGTTTTCTAGTAACATTTTCATTGGTTTCAGATCTCTTTAAAGTGGAATTATTCAGATGACTTTTACTTCTGCAGAGATTCTGCAAACTGACTGATATTGGTGGATTGTATGACAGAAGTTTGAGTGGCCCTTTATGGTTGAAATGTTCTGAATTGGGCAGGTTGTCATTATTGGTTCATATGATTTGTTTCATTGCTTAAAGGAAAAATGTTCAGAACTATAAATTTAAAACACATTAACAAATGGTGCTGTGTTATACAAGGGATATAATTCAATTATTATATAGTATAATTAATCCAGTCAGGAAGATGAACCAAAGAACTTTTGCCTGGTTCTAAAAATGTGTGCAAGGAGCCTATGATTTGAAAACAGCCCAAAGGTAAACTTACCCTGCCACTGGCCAGATGCATTTTCTTTGAATGTCGGTTTCAATGCTGTTTCAGTGAATGTGGGATGTTCTTCGTGTTTCACTGTTGCAGTCATTACATTTGGGTTATCTGCTTGCAGGTAGCCCTCAGTCAGAATAATTAACAAAGGCTTGGGTCCTGTGTCGGTTGCTGTCCCTTCTTCCATGACGTCAGGTCGTCAGGGGTATAAAACATGCAGCCGATGCCATTACATCAGTCTTTCTTGCCCTGCAATGCCCGAAGCAGAAGCAGTTCGCAAGTGCCGGTCGGCCGACTCCTGAAATTTTCGTTTTCGAGTTTCAGAACTGAAGTCTTCAACTAAAGCTTAGTACCCAGTTAGGGAAACTTTTTCTTGCTCCTTACCGATGTCAGTAAAAGTTAATAATTGCATTACTTGTGGAAAGCAAATACCTCATAAAGATTTTCATTCGTCCTGTATTCCTTGCCTAGGCCCTGACCAGGACGTACCTTGCTGTCGGTTTTGTGCTTTATTTAATCAGCGCACTATCCGTCGTTGATATATTTTCGCCTCTAAATATTTCGGTTCTCGGTTTAATTATCCAGAAATGTCTGTTAGCCATCCAACTACCAGGATTCCGAAAAAACACAAAGATAAAGACAGAGACAGGCCGCCAAGGTCCAAAACTGCTGACGACACTTCTCCTGAGCCAGTTGCCAGTACTCAGTGAGGCACTTTTGCAGCCCCTGATACCCGCTACTTCTGATTCGCAGGCCTCTACTGAGACCCATTCGGAGTCCGGTATGCCGCGAGATGCTTCAACTATGGAACCCACGGGTGTCTCTACCTTGATGGGTCCGGAGTCGCTGTGCAGGCACCGGCTTCTGAGGGTGTATTCAGGCCTATGGACTTGCATATTAAACTGATGCCTCCTTCTTTACTTAGGCCTAAATCTCGATCCATGCCTAAAAAACTGATGCCCAGGCCACATGCTCAGGTCTCTATGCCTAAAAAACAAATGATAAGAATGACTGAAGATCTAATAACTCTAATCAGGGGTAGCCAACCCCCTCCCTTCTAAGAGGCCTAGGACTGAAGTTGATTATGAATCTTCTGATCAGGATTCTGTTTTTTTCTGATTCTTCTGATGATCTGGATTTGCCCTTATCTACTTATGAAGATTCTGATGCAGAGGACTCCATTCCCTCTCCTTCCCTTCCCGAGGATTTTTCTTTTGGGGAAACCTTACATACTTTAAGGGAGCATTTCCACTGGGAAAGGATTTTTCTGATTCAAAAAAGAAGCTTAGGGATTAACTTCTCCTACCTCAGCATAGGCCTTTAGCTATTCCTCCTGTACTAGACATTGTTGATGATGCTTTTTCGGAATCTAGTTTTGCCCCTGATTCCCTGCCTCCTGCTCCCAGAAAACCTGACAGATACTACAGGGTCCCTGAGTCCCACAAGTTCCTTTTTAAAAATCCTATTGTAGATCCAGAGACTATTTCACAGGGGCCCAAGGGCATTAAGGCTTCTACTGCTAAAAATCCTACCCCTTCTGATAGAGACTCCAGGGCGCTGAATAGATGGGGTAAGAAGGTTTACACTTCTGCAACATTAGCCATTAGGACTTTAAATTGCCAGTTTCATATGTTAAAGTATCGGCAACATGTTATTGGACTGCTTAAACAGAAAATTATGTTGATTCCGGACTGTGTGGAAAATAAAGAATTACAGGATTTAATGCATTCTGCTGAACAAGTTGGAAAACATGCTTTGCAATGTGGTTTTTCTTTCATTAGAGGCCTCCAGCAGGGCTGCTGTTACTGGGTCTGTGCTCAGAAGGCATGCTTGGCTTAAGGAGAAATCTTTGCCTGATCATGTTAAAGCTAAATTGTTGGATGCTCCTTTACATCAGGACCGCCTGTTTGGCAACAAGGCTGAGGAAGTTCTTAAAAAGATGGAAGATAAAGCTAAATATGTGCAAACTGTTAAAGATTTTTTACAAGTTCAGCCTCCTAGATTTAGTAGGCACTGGCCCTCTAAGAATTGGTCCTTTCCAGCCCCTTCCAAGTCTTCTCAAGCCAAACCCAGACACAGCAAAAACCCCAGGTTTCAGTCCCAGGGGACACACAGAACTAAGCAGTGGGGGGCCTCCACTTCCAAATCTGAGAATAATAACACTCCCCTCTATGGTAAACTGTCTCAATGACTTCCTTTTAAAATTTCCAAGTAGTTCTCAACTGACTGTCCCTTTGGGGGGAAAGATTGCTCTTCATGCAAAGAATTGGGAACTCATTACGCAGGACAATGGGGTTTTATATATAGTGTCCCAGGGATACAGATTTCACTTACACACGTTGCCAACACCAATCAGGTGGCCGGACCTACCCTCAAATCAGTGGGCAGAGGCCCAAAAAACAATTACTTTCTCAATTAAGCATGGAGGCTATTCAGCTGGTACCTCGTGGTTTTGGCGTCTTTTTGGACTTGTTGGCTGTTGGTGAAGCACCCACCAAGAGGAGAAAATGCTCAGAGAAGAATGGAGCCACTTTTGAGATTTTAAGTATTTTGCTTCAGATTATTTGTTAAGTTTTTCTGCATTGCTGCCTACTTTTGAGCATTTCTGGCTTGTTAAACTTGATTTCTGTGTTGGTAACTGTATTTAGAACATAACCTAGAGCTGATTACTGAATTTCCTGCCTGCACTTATTTTTAAAATCGTTTTTTTTCTTAAAACTTGCATTTTATCTGTCTCTGGCCTAGCACTCAAGTGTGGGGTCATTTACTGCACTGTTCTAACTTGTCGATACTTGTGAACCTCTGCTTTCCTTAAAAAAACCCAAAAAAACAAAAATCTTGCTTTTTTCCCACTTTTCTGAGATTTAAAAAAGTTCAGTTACAGATTTGCTGTTTTGAACTGTTTGTAAGTTTCTTGGAGGCCATTGTTTGCTTGGGCTAAAGGGAAGTCTCTGTGTTCATCAGTGGCAGTGATAAACATTGAGCAGCATGCCTGCCCCTGTGGGAGTGGTTACTGCCTTGAAACTGTAGTTTTATTGGCCATTTTGGGTCAATTCCAAACTCCTTGATCTCCCTCTTAAAACCCTCTTTTGCGGTTTTAGAGTTTTTAAGATAGCGCAACATCGGGCAGCGCCGCCTAATTAGGTTTAAACTATTCCTGGCTCCACAAAGTCTGCTCTTCACTTTTTCCCTTAGAACTGCTCTATCTCTCAAATTAAACACCATATTCTCATTCTAAGGCCCCTCACTGGCCCAAATAAGTAATCTTACAAGTTAGCACTAATAAACCATAAGCACTACTTACTCTTATACTCTCTACGATTACCTTGTCCCCTATTGGTCCGTTTTAATTCAGTTCCCTATATTACTCTAGCATGTCCAAAGGTCAGTCAATGGTTTCCTCTCCAGTCCAGCTGGTGAATCTGGGAATTTTGAGGCAATGTTAGAACTGTCTCATGTACACGGACAACCCTCTCCTCCTCCAAACAGGTTCAAATATATGTGAGAGATGCAACCATATAGCCAAACTGGAGGCTGAGCTCTCTCATCTCAAAACTGGTGTAACCAGTCAGGAGGAGAAGGTAACCTCACACAACACAATTCCAGTATCACATAGTCCCACCACAACAGCAAACCAAACACATAAAAACACAAAAACATACACGGAGGCTCTAAATAAAAATCTACCTAAGCAACAGAGACCTCCAAAGCTGACATCCAAGCAAACGCTATCCCAAAGCAAAACACATACAACACATAGCACACAAAGTCAGTGTGCCAAGCAGTCACAGCCCTTAAGGCTGAATAACACACCTGATACCCTTGTAATAGGTGACTCTATTGTCAGACACACTGACGTCCCGCTCACCAGGCTGAATAAAGAGAATGTCACAGTGAGCTGCCTGTCGGGTGCTAGGATCCGCCACATAACGCAAGCACTCAGGTCACTCCAAAGCAAATACAAATATGACTCAGTCATTGTACATGCTGGCGTGAATGACCTGAGACGTACCTCCCTCGACTACATGAAAAGAGACATAGAGGAGCTCTCTGATCATGTAGCCCAGGCCAGTATGACCCTGACCTTGAGCAGCATCTTACTCTCACCTAGAATGATGCCACAGTATAAAGACAAAATGATCGATTTTAACAATTGGCTGAAATGTTGGTGTCATTCAAAGGGGATCCAGTGTCTGTCAGCCTGGGATGACATGCTCGACAAGCCACGTTGCTTCGCTAGGGACGACTTGCACCTGTCACCCCTGGGCTTTCGGATATTGGCAAAGGCTCTTGCCACCCCCATAGTGCCTTTTTTAGACAAGGCTCAAAAGTCAAACCCACCTCCATAGACAGCACAAGGAACAAGAAACTAAGGGTAATGCTGCTAAGCACCAGAAGTCTTAACCTCAAGATGCATGCACTCGAAGCTCTCCTCAGAATGGAGAACATCGATTTCTGTGCAGTGACAGAAACCTGGTTGAAGGCTCCAGAGAGCACCCCAGCACTACCATCATATCATGCTTTTCGGCCCCAAAACCCGGACCGAACCACAAAAGGAGGGGGAGTTTCCATATTTATCAAGGATATCCATACCTCCAGGTTAGTGGCAGTGCACGAAGTATCAGAGACCATCCATGTGCAACTGACAGTGGGCAAGACTGCTTTTCAGTTTATAGCATCCTACAGACCACCCTCTCAAAGTCAGGAATCCCACTCGGCTTTCCTGAAAACATTGGAGAACACTAAGATCTCTCCGAACACCATTATATTGGACGACTTCAACTACCCAAACATAGACTGGGAGCATTACTCAAGCCCCAGCACCTTAGCCCAAAGGTTCCTGGAATTTATAAACTCAAATGCTATGGAACAACTAGTCACCACTCCCACAAGAGGGGAAAACATACTAGACCTTATCATTACCAACATGGGGACTCTATGCTCCATACCAGAAGTATATCCCTCATTGGTAAGATCAGACCATAAATTAATTTCACTGGATATCCACATCCCGACCCCACCCCCAGCCCAGAAAACCACAGTGAAAAACTTCTCAAAAGCGAACTTCACACTTCTCAAAACTGAAGTGGAATCCTTCAGGGCCCCAGGGCCAGTGGAAACTACGGCCCAAACTGCAGAATCCTATATAAACGCATTCTACAGACATCTCCAGCAATGCATGGCTCATGCTATCCCAAACAAAATCAAGACCCAATCATCCAAAGGCAGGCGTCCAGTCTGGTGGACCCCAGCCATAAATAAACTGTACAACAGAAGGAGGAAGCTACGACATGATAAAGCAAAATCCCTAAAAGGGAAGGCATCTCTGATCAGTACTAGCAAAAAATTACGATCCCTCATAAAATCCTCCAAGGCCAACTTCGAGAGAAAAATTGCACAGGACACTAAAGACAATCATAAGGCTTTTTTCAGTTATGTTAGGAACCTGGGATGCAACTCCCAGACTTGTTCTGAGTTGATTCTAAACGACAAAAAATACACTGAACCCACAGACATCGCCAATATCCTGGCAGACAGGTTCAGTGCAAACTTCTCCACCCCCCCCCCAAAGAGCAAGTATGTATCCCAGCAGAGTGCAGCCTCCCAAACATCTCTGATGCTCAGGTGAAGGCCGCCCTCTCCAAAGCAAAAAACACTGCTTCCATGGGACCAGATGGCGTCCTGGGTTGCGTCCTACATGAACTCCAAGAAGAACTAATCCCTCAAGTAAAACTGCTGTACAATCTCAGTCTCACTACGGGATATGTGCCCAAAGAATGGCGTACAGCAACAGTGGTCCCACTCCACAAAGGTGGCGCCTCTGCGGACCCTGGAAACTATCGCCCCATAAACCTGACTAGCCTAGTATGCAAGGCTATGGAGAGGATCATCATGGAACTCATAAACAAAGACATTGGGGACCTACAGACACTAGATCCTACCCAATTTGGCTTCATCAAGGGCAGATCCTGCCTTTTGAACCTGGTCAACATCTTCGAAACAGTCACCAAGGCCATAGATGAAGGGAAGGTAGTCCACACAGCCTATCTGAACCTCGCAAAGGCATTTGACACAATACCCCACTCGGGCATCATAGATAAGCTATCCAGCCTAAATATAAACCCCTATGTCACAAGATGGGTTGCAAACTGGCTCAAAGACAGAACCCACAGAATCATAGTTGCTGGAGCCATGTCAGATTCGAAACCGGTCACAAGTGGCGTCCCACAAGGTTCTGTCCTGGGACCTCTCTTGTTCGGTATTTACTTTTCTGAGGTACAGGCCAATGTGGGAGGACTATGGCTCACCAAGTTCACAGATGACTGCAAACTGGGCACCATAATCGACTCTCCAACTGACACAAGCATCCTTCAAAAAGGTCTCGCAGAGACGGATAACTGGTGCCAGAGCCATGGTCTAAAGCTAAATGCCAAAAAGTGTATAGTCATACTCTTTGGCAAAAACAATGTGCCCACAAATTACCACATAGGTGGTAACCCATTAAGTACAGAGAAAGTAATTAGGGATCTGGGGACTCAAGTTGATAGCAATCTCTCCTTTGACAACCACATTGCCAAAGTGGTTAGAAAGACCTTCAACATAGCCCACCTCATCATGAAAGGATTCACATCTAGATCAAGAGAGGTAATCGTGCCTCTTTATTCATCCCTCATCAGGCCCATCATAGAATACAATGCCCCCTTTGGGATGTACCTTACCCGACACCTACAGCAATTAGAAAGACCACAAAAGTACCTCACCAGGAGGATCAAGGGACTCAAACAGATGCCATATGCTGCTCGGTTAAAAAAACTCCAGCTCTACTTGGTTGCATACCACCTACTTCGAGGCGATCTATGCCTGACATATAAAGCTATGTCCAACCCAGAATTAATGGACATGCTCCACCTCGGTAAATCTAAATCCCTTAGAGCCATGCGCTCGAGGGACTTGAACCTCAGCACAGAAATAAATAGAACATGCTGGAGGGACGGATTCATAACCCAGAGGCTCCCTTCGCTCTGGAATAGAATTCCAATTCATGTTAGGCAGAGCACCTCACTGACTCTCTTCAAGAAGAATCTTGATGAGTGGATGGGGGATTGTAGGTTTGTCCCAGGGATTACTTCCTTGTCACTATTAGACAGAGGCACAGTAAACTAAACCTTAAAAAGGGCACAGTATACTCAAATCAAGGGGTGGCGTAAGCCAAACACAATCGGGCTAGGCTTATAAATGCCCCAGGGCAGATAGCCTAGTATGAACCTATGAACCTACCAGAAGAGGAAAAGGGACAAGGTTTCTACTCAAGACTTTTCCTGGTACCCAGAAAAGACAATTCATGGCGTCCTATCCTGGACCTGTCTAAACACCTTTTTGGAGATTCCAAAATTCAAGATGCTGACTCTTCACCAATTACTTCCTATGCTAGGCAAAGATGCCTGGTTGGCAATACTAGATTTAAAAGAAGCATACCTGCACATCCCAGTCAGGGAATCTTGCAGAAAATACCTACGCTTCAAAGCAGGCTACACGCACTATCAGTTCTCTGCCCTGCCCTTTGGCTTATCTACTGCGCCCAGGGTATTCACAAAGTGCCTAGCTCCAGTTATTGCATTTTGCAGGCAAAGAAATATTCAAATATACCCATACCTGGACGATTGCCTAATTCAGGCAGAAAGCCAGGACATACTTTTGAATCATCTGGCCTTTGTACAAAGGGTTCTAACTTGTTTGGAGTACACCATAAACGAAAAGAAATCACATCTGGTACCCTGTCAACAAATTATATTCCTGGGGGCAAGCTTGAATACAACTTTTCAGATGTCTTACCTCACGCCAGAGAAACATTAATTTGACAACCTACTTCAAACAAGTGGCCACAAAAACCCTGCTATCTGCAAGACAAATACTGCAAGCCTTGGGGTTCATGGCCTCCTGCATTCTTCTAATTCCATATGCAAGACTGCATATGAGGAAACTACAGTGGTATCTAAAAAGCCTATGGTGTCAACATTCTCAAGACCTAGAAACATTGATTCCTATCATACCTTGCCTATGCCTAGAGTTCCTTTGGTGGGCAGAGGCCTGCCACCAAAACAAGGAACTACCTTTCACACCACCCCCTGACACCCAAACCCTAACAGACGCATCAGACTATACATGGGGGGCTCACCTGGCAGGGAAGTGCATTCAGGGCAAATGGAACCCAAGTCAAATGCACTAGCATATCAATCAAAAAGAAATGTTAGCGATACAGAATGCTCTGACAGCCTTCAAGGACCACATTCTTTAGGACAACTAATGGTAAAGACGGACAACACCACTGTTATGTGGTACATAAACAAGCAGGGGGGTACACATTCTTACCCCCTCTGTAGACTAGCCATGGCATTGTGGAACATAGCCTTGAGCTACCAAGTGCACCTACAAGCTCAATTCCTTGCCAGGAAAATTAAATACACTGGCAGACAGACTAAGCAGAATCCTCATGGGCCCACACAAGTGGAAACTTGAACCATGGATTTTCAACATGTTGACAAGCAAATGGGGGAGCCCAAATATAGGCCTGATTGCCTCTCCCCAGAACTACAAATTGGACAAATTTTGCACAAGGACTCCCCACAAACAAGCCTGGAAAGTGGATGCTGTGTCCTTCAGCTGGAAAAACCTATCAGTCTATGCCTTCCCCCCTCTGCCTCTGCTGTCCAAAGTATTACTAAAAATCAAACAGGACAAACCAAGGATGATTTTGATTGCTCCAGACTGGCCGTGCCAACATTGGTACTCCCTCCTGCGCAGTGTGTCATGGTTATCTCCATGGCACCTGCCTCAGACTCCTTCCCTGCTGTCTCAGCAGGAGAACCAGATTCTGCACCTTCAGCTTCTAACACTGAACCTTGCAGCCTGGCTAATTCCTTAATCTCTCCTTTGCCATCCCTCAGCAAATATGTGATGGATATCATTTTAGAGGCAAGGAGGCCTAGTACTAGAAAATCTTATGCTGAAAAATGGAAAAGATTATGTGCCTGGAACCAATCTCAAGGGATGAGCACAGCAGCACCCAATTTACCTCAGATTGTACAATACTTAACTGAGATGCTTCACAAGGGCCTGTCTTTTTCTTCCATTAAAATCCACGCCTCATCCATTTCAGCTCATTACAACACAGAACCTCCCCTCTTCTCTCATCCACTGCTCAAAGCAGTTCCTCAGAGGGGCCAAAAATTTGAGACCACCCAGGAGAGATCCAACCCCAGTCTGGGACCTTAACGTTGTCTTGGAGAAACTCACTCTACCTCCTTTCGAGCCAGCTGCTACTGCAGACTTAAAATTTCTTTATTGGAAAACAGGTTTCCTTTTAGCAATCACTTCAGCTAGAAGGGTATCTGAATTACAGGCCCTTATGGCAGTGGAGCCTTTCATCATCTATGCAGACAGGGTGTCCCTCAGAACCAGTCCATTCTTCATGCCCAAGGTGGTATCCAGTGTGCCTCTTAATCAGTCCATTCATTTGCCAACCTTCTTTCCCAATCCACAGAATAAAGGGGAACGGATACTGCATTCCTTAGATGTGCACAGACAACTTAGATTCTACTTGGACAGGACTAAACCTCAAGGGAAATCTGAACAACTGGTGGTGGCATTTGCTGCAGGGGCAGAGGGGAAGGCTATTTCAAAGCAAACCATTTCTAAATGGATAAGCCATTGCATTCATTTCTGCTATAAGCACCATGGAAAACCTATCTCCCAGGGGATCAGACCTCACTCCACCAGGGCTGCATCTACCTCTACAGCCTTTCTCAGAGGCGTCCCTACCAGGGACATCCTAGAAGCTGCTACCTGGAGTTCTGTACATACTTTCACCAAGCATTATCATTTGACAATTTTCTCTAAATCCAGAGCTGGCTTTGCCACTGCAGTCTTGCAGGGCCTTATAGCTGGCCCTAATGCTATCTAAATTCCTCCTCCCAACCATAGCTTTGGGAATCTACCCAAATGTAATGATTGCAACAGTGAAACACGAAGAACATAGTACAGTTGTGTACACTTACCATAAATGTAGATGTTCGAGTGTATTCACTGTTCCAGCCCCCTAACGTCTTTTGGCTATACCTGTACTTTCCTTTACTATACTTAAAAGTCTTTTTGGTGTATTTGCTTTTTTGTTGGAGGTATATCTTTGTACTTTTATATTTAATTGCTTCCCATTAGGGAGGCACCTGACATCTGGGGCAAGAAAAACTGATGTAATGGCATCGGCTGCCTGTTTTATACCTCTGACGACCCAATGTCATGGAAGAAGGGACAGCAATCGACACAGGACCCAAGACTTTGTTAATCAGGCCAACTGAGGGCTACCTGAAAGCAGATAACACAAATGTAATGACTGCAACAGTGAATACACTCGAACATCTACATTTATGGTAAGTGTACACAACTGTACTTTTCAAAGGTAGAGAAGTTTTAATGCTAAGTCTGTTTTCATTGTAAGACTATTGCTTTGTTTAGGTTTAGTAAATGTCTATCAGTGTTTGTGCTATAAAACTTGAAATAAAAGTTGTAAATGAAATCCAAATATCTGTAATCACTGTAGAAGTAAAGACTAAAACAGTATGCACACTGAGAGATTTGAACAGTGTCCATGACAAATGGGGAGAAATATCCAAGTAATGGGACACTGGAATGGCTGCGGGGGGGGGGGGGGACTGTGTGGGCAGAAGGTGTGGGGATGCATGGGCGGGGCTCTGGGTTTACACCCCCCCTGCAAAAAATCCTGCGGGCTCCCTTGGTGCTACGTTTAGGATTTTTGAAATGGTTTGTATTCTTCCTACTTCAATTTGCAACTGCTGTGACCATGCTTCTGTTCCACAGAGTAAATGCAGTGAATTTCTTTCCATCTCTATTGAGAGGTCTGCAAACTTAGGCAAGTTTAGGAAACAGGCTTGCTTGGAGTTCTTACAGTATTATAAATAATAATGCATTACTCTCAGTTCTTTTGGTATATAGAAGTTTACAGAAGAATTTTCTATCGATAGAAAATGTTACTCTACTTTTTTATTAATATGATCTATAGTGTATTGAATGGAGGGATGGCTAAGTTTTGGATTCCAAATATGGTGTTTTCTCTGAATCAGAATACAAAACTGTGCTTTGAAGATCTTGAATTTGAAAATTGTATTTTCAAAATTGTGGTCCTGGAGTTTATAGCTATATTATCGCAATGCAAATTAGGATCTTGCATGATCTAGTCCATTAACTTCAGTAGATAGGACTAGGTGCCATGGACACTAGTTAATTCAGCATCTTAAAATTTTATCCAGGCTGTGACCTCCCCAGCTCCCATAACACTCTCTACTTCTCCACATCTCCTTTGCTGAACATTCACATCTTTACATCATTTATGTCTTGGAGTAATTTTTTTGTCAGAGCCATCCAGTCTTCTAAAATAAAATTTAGAGGTTTTTGTATTTCTCTCCTACTCTCCAGACAAGTGCTGCTGTATTGTTTCAGTGCCTTTGCTGATGCCTTTTGTTTGTGTTTGTGTGTGACTTGGTCATAGTGTTTCTGCTTTTGGTTTGTAAAGCAAAGGATAGCTGTACCTTTCAACTGTAGATAAACACACAGAGCATGTCCTGTCTAAAAATGTATTCTGTTTCAACAACAAATGTTATCTACAGTTGAAAGGTGCAGCTATGGGTGCATCCTTTGCACCCATATATGCTGATCTGTTCATGGGTTATCTCGAACAGATTGTCATTTATTACAGTAATCATAATATTTTTCTTGAGGAAATAGACATCTGGTGGAGGTTTTTGGATGACTGCTGGATGGTGTGGAAATCGGACATTATATATCTACAAGAATTTGTCCAGTATTTGAATGAAAATAAATGAGGTATAAAGTTTACAGTTAATTATGATGTGAAATCTATTTCTTTTCTGGATGTAACCATACATAAACAACTTGATGGTACCTTATCCATTTCATGTATAGAAAACTCCGTCATTCGAATACATTATTACATGCCTCCAGGTGTCATGCTAAACACATCATTACTAACATTCCCAAGTCACAATTTATGAGGAAACATAGGATCTGTTATAACACTGAGGACTATAAACTTTTTGATTAAGATTTGATCAGTCATTTCAGGGAATGTGGGTATCCCATGGCCAAGGTATTTCAGACTAGCAGGGAGGTTCAACAACTCTCCAGAAACAATTTGCTTAGATATAAGAAACATCAGTTTCAGAGGGATAATAAAATCAGATTCACCACCACTTATGGTAGGAATACCCATGAATTTTTGGGCATAGTGCAACAGCACTGGGACATTCTTTTGGCTGATGACAAATTGTGACATGTTAGGGGATAAATGTTAATTTTCATTTTGTAAAGGCTAAACTTTGGGGAGTCATTTTAGCCATTATAAATGCTATATGCCAATGGAACATTCTGTACAGGCTACACTAGATGGGACGAAAGTTGTGGGATCTTACCCTTGTGGACACTGCTCCTTTTGCAAACATATTTTTCAGATTAATGAATTTTCCAGTAAAACACTCCAAAAGTTTTTTTTCTATTAATGTCTTTGCTAATTGCAGCAGCTATTAGGCCATTTACCCTGCAGTTTGTTTGTGTTCAGCTTTTTATGTTGGCCAAACTTCTAGACCCCTTAAATTTCGTATCTCAGAACATCTCAGTAACATTAGAAATAAATATTTGACCAACGCTTTGTATAAACATACTATTTTATATAAGACAGCTACTTTTAAATTTATCATTATTGATAGGATTATGGGCCACAGATCTTTCAAAACAGGTTGGCATAAGTTGTTAAATAAAAAAAGAAAAATCATGTATTGTGAAACTGGGGGGATTATTTCCATCTGGTCTAAATGAACACTTATAATTGTTTAATTAATGATTAATGTTTTTGGCTTTATATAAAATCAAGTGGTTAACCACAGACTGAATTATACATTGAAAAAGGCCACTGGACCCAAACCAGTTTGTTCTTTATGTTCTGTGTTGCCACACATTAAACATTTCCATATCCAGCTGGGTGCTGGCTTTTTTGTGACTGCTCTTACTTTTTTGAGCCTTGACACCTGCCGTCCTTGCAGAATTTTATGTTGCGGTCGTTCAGGTTGCAGGTTCACTCTTCAGTAGGAGCATTGTTTTTCCTGTTAACCAGGTTGGTGTCTGTTTGGTGTGTGCATATAAATAGTTCTTAGTCATGGCTAAATCTTTGTGCAAAGATGTTAATACTTTTAACCAGAAGTTAGGTACTGCATCTGTGCCTGTGGTTTTCCAGTTAGAGGCTTTTCTTAATTTTGTTTCAATCTGTATGGCTGTTACTTCATCCCTTTTCATATCCTGTGCCTTTAAACTTTTTATTCTTTTTTTTTTCTTCTACTATCCATTTAGCATATTTATGTTCCACAGGATCTTCATATATACCTCTCCAAAATGTATCTATTTCTTCTTTTTTGGTGGTCTTTCATTTCCTTTTACCTTGTTTTCCAATTCTCTACAAAACTTTTTGGGTCATCAATAAATTGCTTATTTTGCACTTTTCCTTTATATTTATTGGCTCATCTTCTAAGCTTTTCTGCCTGTGCTGAGATTTTTAGTTTATTTGCGATGGTGCATGATAGATCCTGATGTGTTCTAATACTGCACATTGCTTTTATCACATTTATCTATTTTGTTGGTCTGTTCTCTCTTCTATACTCTTCTAGCAGTGACATTTCTTGTCTTAAATGCTTTATAGCTGTATCTGTTCGATACTTTCATGATGGTATTCAGTTTCTGTCCTTTCTTTCCCTCACTATCCTGTGTTCTTGTGGTAGAACTTTTATCGGTTATTAATTTAGCTGCACTGTAATATATCCTGTTTGCTTATGTTATATTGCATGGATCTCTATGGACAGTCTTAATTACTGTGTTAATTTGTTTTATCAAACTTTTGACTTTTTGGGTTTTATTGACCTTCTGCAGTCAATTTCTTTCATTGATCTTAATATGTCTTTCCATCTGTATTAAATCAAGCAACTCTTCTCTTAGCTCATTTGCATCTAAACTGAGGGCACATTTTTCGGTTTCCATTTCCTGCAGGCATTCTATAGAAAGTTCTGTAGCATCTTCCTGTGGCACATTCTCTTCAGTTTCATCCTGTGCCATCCATTGCTCTGTCATATGGGAACTCACTGGCCTATCACTCTTCAACATTGACTGCGTCAGTTTCCCAGTCCTTCCCTTGCTGTCCAGCTTCAAGTGAACCATTATACTAATTTCCTGTGGAAGGCTCCAATATATCTTCATATGGCACCTGACCAATTGCTTCCCGTTCCATTGGTTTCCTATTAATTTGGATTTCCATTGCTCTTTCATGTTGTGATGTTTTCTGAATTAGATTTTCTACACTGAATCCTTCACTTCACAGGTATTCCATAACCTCAGCTTCTGTTTCTTTAACTTCTCCATTACTAATCTCATTTCCTACTTTTCCTCTTTGTCTTCTTATTTTTTGTATTATAAAGTTTTCCATGTCCAGATTCCTTTGCCTGTATTTCTCTTCAAATATCTTTGATTAGTTTTGCTTTCTCCTTTGCATAGATATTACACCATATTAAATCTATTTTCCTTTCCCCTGTCCATATTTCTTCTTCAGATGTCTCTTGATCTTCCTGTTTCTCCTTACTCTGGGGACTTGTTCCATCATGCTGTGATTTAACTTGTGTTAGACCTTCTACACCGAATCCTTCGCTTCGCAGGCACCCAATAACTTCAACTTCTATTTTTTTTTAATTTCTGCTTTACTAATCTTTTTCTACATTCCTTCTTTGTGATATTTTTTATTGTGAAATTTTCCATATCTGGATGCATTTGCCTGTATTTCTCTTCGAATGCCTTTGGGGCTTCCTTCTTTATATTGATTGATTTGGCTTTCGCATTTGCATAAATATTGCACCATATCAAATCTCTTTTTCTTTCCCATGTCCATATTTCTTTTTTATACTTTTCAAAAATCTCTAGGTTTTGTTGTTTATATTTTTGCACTTCCTCAGATGCTTCTTTTTCAAAACAGATCAAAGTTTCTTGGTCTATACACTGTTTTTCACAAATCTGTTGCATTAATGAACACACATTTGTATTTGTTTATTTTTATGAATATAATATTATGTATGGTTATTGTTATTCTCCTTAAGGATCTGCATCCAAATCCCAGTCCGTCCTTATTTCTTGAGTTTTCCCCCATTTCATCATCCCTTTCCACTTTGAATTATAGGTTTCTGCATATGCTATCTATAGGAGCCTTAACTGTGTAGCTCTGAAATAGTCCTCACTTGACTCTTGCCATCTTTGCCACTCAGATAACATTTTTCAATTTTTTATTAATTGTTATCCACAACTTCTCTGGTTGATAAAAATATGCCTGACCAGTGTATAAAACTACAGAGACTATAAATATTGTTTACTGCTTGTATCTTGATATCCAGATCCATGTAACAGAGCTTTCAATTTCTCAGTTTTTGTATTCTCTTTTGTTTAGTCTCTTCCCACATATCCTTAGCTGCCACACCAGAATCCTTTTTAATCCATACTGTTAAGTACTTCATTTTGTCATGTCCTCATAAGTACGGATATTGCTGAACCAATTCATGTGTGTGTGTACATCATTTCCAGCTATTATCTTTTTTTTAACTTCATTGATTTTGTATTCCTAAAAGATCTGGAACTGCCTCAAAATGTTCCACAACACTGAAATGCCCTTTTATGGTTTTATCGAGTATGAAATAATATCATCTGGAAATAGAGCCAGCTTGTCTTGACAACCATCCCAATTATATCCTTGAATTTCTGAGTCCCTTATTTTCTTTGCCAATGGTTCTAAATATAATGCAAATAACAAAGGGGATAGAGGACACCCCTGCCTGGTTCCCTCTGCTCACGCAACAATTATTAGAGAGGAACACATCCACTTAAATTTTACCTCTGATCCCTGATGTATTCTCCTAATCAACCTTCTAATTTTATCAGGGAATGCAAATGCTTCCATTGCCCTGCTCATAAACTGCCAGCTTACTCTGTCAAATACTTTCACTGCATCAACATCCACCAATAACAGTGGTATTTTCTTACATTCTGCTTCCCCTCTGGATGATCAGTGTTTTGTTAATGCAAAATATTTGTCTCTCCTACACAAAACCACATTGATCCATATCTATCAATTTTCAGATCAGCTTTGCCATTCTTTTAGCCATTATAGACATAAGCATTTTATAATCATTGTTTAGGATTGAAATGAGCCTGTATGAAGCTGGATCTGATGGGTCTTTATAATCTTGTTGGCACTTCCCTTCCTCTTAAAATACTGTAAACCTTCCATATCTTTATCAGTTTTTTTCCCTCTCAGCTTCCAAACTTCCACAGGAATACCATCTATTCTTGGGGCTTTCCTGTGGATTGTTTATACGTCACCATTTTTATCTCATTTCCTACTATCTTAATTGTTAGTAATTGAGTGGCATCTACCTCTAACCTTGGCATGTTTAATTCTTCCATAAACATTTCCATTTGTACCTTTCTTGATTTCCATATTTCTCTGCTTTATAATTTGTGAAATAGGATCACTTGTTGTCTTCCTTGTTAAAGGCTTCCTAAGCTTTGCAACAACCCTTTCTACTTTCTGTTGCCTGAGCCATTGTGCTAAAAGTTTTTGTGCTATGGCGATATCAAAACCAGTTGCTTTAACAGCTATCTTTCCAAACTCATGCATATTATCGAGGGTACTCTCTTATTTTCTGTTTAGCATTTTGCAATTGTTCCTCTTGTTCTGTGAGATTCTCCCTATTCTGCAGTGTTTTTAACATTTGTCAGTCCCTCTAAATAATTCTGGTTACTTTTTAACCATATCTCTCTCTTTTATTTCCTCCCTATTTTTAAACTCTATTTTAATTTTATCCTTCTCCTTAGCTATATTTTCAGAAGAAATTTCAATCTTGTCTAATAATGGCCAAATAATTTCTACTACCCATTCCTTAAGTTTCTCTTTTCAACAGACAGGTGGGAAAGCTCCAGTGTCTCATTTTAATTTTATTATCCTGTGCTTTTATTTTAATTATTATTGGCACATGATCTGAAATAGTTATTGGACCTCAAAAACAGATTGTATCAATTGTTCACTAATGAATCTCAACTACATTTTAACCATATTTAGTATATGTCACCATATTTTAAAATTGTACTATGTTCTACAGCTACCCGTGGTGGTGGTGCTGCGGTAGGGTTGTCGCCTCACAGTAAGACGCTGTCCGGTTCGATTCTCAGCTAGAGCGTCTTCTGCGTGGAGACATGCGTGAAAGGGCGTACCTTTGTTGAAGGTTGTGCGTCAGGGCTGGTAACTCGGCAGGTAAAAATCAACTACCAATCATTAGCGGACCGGAGTTCTGCTGTGGCGACCCCTAACCGGGAAAAGCCGAAAGACACAACAACAACTATGTTCTACAGCTGTTTTACATCTGTTTTACAACTGGACTAATGTCTATATTTAAATGATATGTTTTTTTAACTGTATAATGCAAATAATACTTAATGTGGAGCTTTTATCCCCGGGCCTCCACTGAAAACGGACCTGTGTCCAGTCGGACTCTCCCGGTCAACAAATGTAAATAAATAAATAAATAAATATCAAAACTTTCAATTAAATGCACGTTCCTGTGAAATTTAAGTTCTGTATAGCCTAAGCCAGTTTTTCTATTTTGGGGAGTAATATGTAAATTCACTTCAAACTCCTACTACTGAATTGACAACTTCCATGCCAAATATTTTTATACATTTCTTCAAAAATCGATTCTCCTTTGTTATATTTTCCCTTCTGGGTCTTCACTGCTGCAAATCAAATTTCAGTTCCCACCTATAAGTAATATTCCATGCTAAAAGCTGATTATTACTCCCAGAATTTTCTTGAGCTGCATTATAGGAGTGTTAGGTGGAATATAAATACATGCCAGTGTAATCCTCCTTCCTTACAAATAGCCCCTTGGTACTGCAAATCTACCTTTATTATCTTTTTTTATCCTTATCTGTCACTATTGGAGCTCTTCTTGCAATTAATATAAGTACTCCTGTTTTCCTTTCTCCTGGATATTTTGCTGAAATCTGCCCTGAAAAACTTTCTTTATCAAATTCACTTGTCCAGTTCCAAATGTGTCTTCTGTAGCATAGCTGTTTGCATTGTACATTTTCTAATATAGTTTATTAGTCTTTCTTTTTTGTATACATCTGTGAGACCATTTACATTTAAAGATTATATAGAGAAGTCATTATGTTAAAATGTTATTATTCACACCTTTTATGTATAACAGCTTTTTTGTTAAAACAGGGGCACCTATTTACTTTTGTATGCCCATTACACTTGAAAATAACTGAGAAACCTTTACTCTATGGCACTCAGATTATATCATGCAATGCAAAAATACTACTGTTAAGAACAAAATTTTGTTTTGCTTATAATCAACTCTCTCCTTTCTCTCCTATGTGTTCTTCCAAACATTAATGACATGAAGTAGGGATATGCTTTAGAGCCCCCTACAAGTTTAACAAAGTTAGAAAAAGTCCAATATTTCCATGTTTTCATGTTCTGTCATCTTTTACAAATATAATTAATGCTTTGTAATCCCACATTTATTTGTCAATTTCCAATTTACTGGTTTTATTCCTGTTTATCTCCATCTCTCACATCCAGTCTGTGCTTCATTCCCAATGTACTCTGGGTTCTTGTAGTCAACTCTTGTGCTGTTTTTCTGTCTCTCAAGCATTTTCCATTGAAACATTGAAAAAGGTTTCACTGGCACAGTCTTTCTGTGGTCTTTATTACCAGAAGAACAAGAAGCAAAATCTCCTGTTTCACAGCTTACTTTTTGCTGGACAAACTTTTGTAATTCTTCCTTAGCATGTTCTGCATCAAAAGATTATTTTGTCCCTCCAGGAAAGAATATTCTGAAGATAGCTGGGTACAACAGTTTGAATCTCATCCCTGCTTCTTTGACATCCCATGATTAGTGAAATAAATGTACTCATGTTCTGGCTGGTGTGCAGATAGTAATCTTTTTCCAAAAATACTCTGTCACCCTCTTTTAGTACTTTGTCCTTCTGACACAGTTTTGTCAGAATCAACCCCTTCTGCTGGTAGAATTGCATCTTTACTATTAAAGGTCTAGGTTGCTTTCTCATAGCCAGGTTTGGAGCATAGACACAATATGCCATTTCAGTTAACAACTCGTGTTGCGGAATACCAGTCCAGGTGTTTATTTGTGCTTTCATAAAATTAATAGCCTGTTCCTTCCAGCTTTTCTGGTACAGCAGAAAATCTCAGGTTTTCCCTATGTGTTCTGTCCTCTAATTCTTTTATTTTTGAAACATCTCTTTTTGAGCAGTCTAATATTCGCCAGCCTTTTCTTCATTTTGACCTTTGATTTTTGCCTTTTTATCACTTCGTCTGAATATCTGTTTAAAGCTTCTTCCATTTTTTCCCCAGCCTTTTGTTATATGAGTTGATATACTCCATCAGTGTTTAATTTATTTTAATCAGCCCTGAGTATATTTAATATATTTTCCTGTAGGTTACTGGAAGTCAGGTATTGCACCAAAGCTGGAGCTTGCACTGCTTTTTTGCTGAACAGCTGCAGAATTCTTCCTAGTCAGTGTTTTTTTCCTCACTTTTTGAGGCTGATTTTCTTTCCAGCCCTCTGAATTTCTTTTTTTTTTGTTGGCATCCAGGCAGTGCACTTACTAGCCAGTTTCTGAAATGTACCCAGAAGTACGAATTTCCTGGTTGTGTCTTCTCTGAGTTTTTGTTTTCACACTGGAGGAGCTGTAATTAAGCTGTTACTCAATGTGTGGCGATCTTGGAAGTCCCTTCCATTCTGGATATTGAGTAGGGAGATGGGTAGGATTCTCAAGTGTTTACTCCTGAAGAATCCAGTTTTGGGGTGACCCTTAAAGGAAAACTCCACCTTAGAACTAAAAAAAACTGTTTTTTTCACTCTATCTTTGTTTTCAGACCTACTTTAATATCTCAAAATCACTCTAAGTGCTTTATTTGTAATTTTAGCCTGTTGTCCACAAGATGGCTACCAATGGGACTTGATGTATCAACGTGATCTTGTACTCCCTCAAGCCTTTCTCTTTCCCATAATACTTTGTATGACTCATGCTAGACATAAGGAAGCAACTTTGAATTCCCATGCCATTGATATGTAATGGGATTTTTTTTGGGGGGGGGGGTCACTTTTATTTTCTTTACCTCTACCTGTAAAAGGACTGCTTCTTTTCAGTCTCTAATCATCCTCATTTATGTTTGGCTCAAACCTTGATTTACACTATACTTAGAAGTATCCAGCTACAGCCAGAAAACTAACTAAATTGCAGGTCTTTGTTCAGTGTTTTCTTTTGTAGTTCAAGGAATTGAGAATCCCCTCCCCTCACACTACTGCAGAGGTGTTAAAACTGTCATTGCACTGAGAGACCCCTGCAGAATCAATTCCTAAGACTACAAATGAAAACCCTGAACAAAGGCCTGCAATTTAGTTGCTTTTCTGGCTGTGGATGGATAACTTCCAAGTATAGTGTAAAACAAGGTCTGAGCCAAACATAAATTAGGGTGATTAAAGATGGAAAAGAAGCAGTCCTTTTATAGAAGGTAAAGAAAATAACAGTGACCCTCCCAAATCCCATTATATATTAATGGCATGGGAATTCAAAGTTACTTCCTTATGTCTAGCATGAGTCATACAAAGTATTATAGGAAAGAGAAAGGCTTGAGGGAGTACAAGATCATGTTGATACATTAAGCTCCATTGGTAGCTATGTTGTGGAAAACGGGCTAAAATTACAAATAAAGCACTTAGAGTGATTTTGAGGTGTTAAAATAGGTCAGGAAACAAAGATAGAGTGAAAAATAAAGTTTTTTAGTTCTGGGGTGGAGTTTTCCTTTAAGTTAATGAGATGGAAGGGCCTTGGCCTGCTTATCCTGTCACCCAATTGGAAGATACTCTTCAGGAAGCTTTCTGTTCTACCCTGCTATCCTTTTGGGTGGTTCACCACAGCTGAGAAGATTGCTGTAGTTGTCATGCTGAGAGGACGGCAGGAGCAAGGTGTAATATTGCCTGTTCTTCAGAGATCGCACAGGATCCTCTAGCTTCCCAAAGAATGGGAATCATGAACTAAGACTTGCTGGTTGATTCCATAGTTATGATAGCAACTTTCAAAGAAAAGCACTGTGATAAGAATCCTTTGGTCCATCCAAAGGAATCCATGGCTTTGGCTTACTTTGACAAGGCCATCTCTGTATCCAATACCTTCTTTGTATGGGCAGTCAGTTGTGTGCCACAAATGATTAGATTCCAACATGTAGTAGTAAATAAAATGCATGGCAGATTAAAGATGCCACATTGGAGGCATAAGTACAAAGCTAGAAGCCCATGTGCCCAGCTTATAATGCTGCTGTTGGTGCAGTCTGAGCAGCTTTGACGTTGATAAACTATTCATTGGCATTGCTGGCTCAGAAACTGCAACCTCGTCGCTGAAAACTTTAAGGCATCCTTCACTGATGCCTCATGTGAAAGAGTTAAGCTGTTTGGTCCTGAAATGAAAACCAGGGTTTTAAAGGGTGATCAAGAGGGAAGGATGCTACTGGCTGTGGGTGTCAAGTTCTCCACTCCTCCATAGATATTTTCCTGAAACCAGAAGAGTACTAGGAGTTTTTGGTTTAAGAACAGCCAAAAATCAAGATTTTGCAGAATGTTCTGACAGATGACAATTCAGAATCTTTGGCTTCCAGAACAGACACCACCTGCATGACAGATATGGCCATAAAAATTGGTTTATATATCCCTCCTTCTGGTATGCAGCAGCAGATCCCTTGATGACTTGTTTTTCTTGTCACATAGTACAGGAGGGTAAGGTAAGTGATTTCCAGAGGCTTCACCATTCCTTTTCTATACCTTTCACAGTCACAGTTCCTTCCATTTCCAGATATCTTACTCCATCAAAAATGTGCAGCCAAAAGTGAATTCATGAGCCTCAAAGAAAAAGAGCATTTGAGGAGGTTCTACCAGTCAGAATGAGTCAGGAGAGTAAGCATGGTTCTTTTGGTCCAAGAGGGAAAAAAAGAGATCTCAGACTAGCCTTTGATATCAGTGGTCTCAATTAGTCCATTCCGTAAACAAATCCCTGAGGTTTGTTGTTCAGTCCATCCTCTTATGTCTATCAAAAGGGGGATTGGGTGTGCTGTTTGTGATGAAAGGAGGTACTGCCAGCACAGCTATCTGGAATTTTGTAAATAATTGTATGTCATTTGTGAATATCAAACTGATTTGTGCAAGATGCTAATGTTACAAATGTATTAGAACTGTATGTCATGTGTATATCAAACTGATTTGCACAGACATTTGTGTTGAAAAGTTGTTTGTAAAGTGCTTGTGTTTGAAATGTATCCACCGTGTGCCTTACTGGAGAGAACAGAAATGTACATGGACTATTGTAACTGTTTAAATGTATATGTTTTAGCAGAGGAAACTGGCAGACAGGAGGTTAACCTCAGCCCAGCGAACTTTAAAAAATATCTGAAATTAAATCACTTTATAGGCTAGGCCATAAAGATGCTATGTCACAGGTTTCAAGGCAGCCAGAGATACAACGTTTGTACTAGGAAGCTTTCTGTGTTGCTTTTGGGGTGAAATAATTGCTACTCTGGAATTGTGGAGGTATGTAATTGTTTTATGAATTCCAGCACCTGCCAAAGATCTGAGCAAAAGCCCTTGTGTGTGTATTTTTATAGATAGGTGCTAAGTCCTGCCAGCTGACAGCAATGGGGGTTTTGCATGGGAACTAGAAGTCTGATGACCAGAAATGATGTCATTCTGCAAGCTATCTTAGAAGTAATATTTTTAGATATTATTTTGAGAATTCTCTTAGTGAGACAGGGTATTCTGTATTGGGCCTGACAACAAGAAGAACCATTGACCATATCATCTGCCTTGCTCTATTTAAGTAAGTTAGTAGGGAATAGTATACATTCTCTTAGATTCAATCAGGAATATAGTGAAGCTTAGATTTAGATATTGTTTTTCTTTAGTTGTCTGAGCCTGTCCTGCAATGTTATTTTAAATATTTCCTGTGGTTTTGAACCCTGATGTCACTGTGAATTGATATTTAGTATTGTCTTGTTCTTTTATTATTTACTATTAAATATATTTAAACATTTCATTGTGGCTGATCTTTGTAGAGATATTTACGTTTTGAGAGTACTTGCATATTTATTTGGTGACACTGTGTGGGCAACTCCAACTAGCCTTGCTCTTGGATTAATATTAATCTAACACAGTAAAATTGGACACCCTTTGTTAAGGGCCTTAAAGTAACTGGGAAGGAGTGTCTGGTGGCAGTCATAACTACCTTATATTCTGGGCAGAAGGGGGCATAGCTAGTTAACCTGTGCCAGCCTTTCCCAGGTGTGTGTGTGTGTGTGTGTGTGTGTGTGTGTGTGTGTGTGTGTGTATGTGTATGTGTCAGCTACTTGGGCAGGAACATGAAGCACTGGTTAGACAGAGAGGGTGCTGTAGACCTTGGATTGGACACTCAGCTGAGATCTGAATTCTATAGCTATGCCAATGGGGAGTCGTATTGGGGATCTGGAGGAAGAGAGAGAGAGAAAAAACAGCCCTGGACTGACTGTGGTCTCTTTGTGCTCTTAAGGGAAATTGCACATGATGCAGAGAGCTGCATCTGTAAATACTGTGTGTACCTGTTATCCTCTCATGGTACGTCCCCCACAGGTGCCAGTGGTGAAGATTGAGCTCTGTGATTACTGGCCCAGAGGTGGTGGGGTTTCACATTGATTATATTTCTAGGATGCATACCCACACATCAAAATTACTTCATAATTACCAAGAAGTCTAAAACATTCCAGTGCTTCAGGCTAGAGCCAATTGTTTTCATTTTAAAGCCTTCACATTTTTGTTTCAACACAGCCCCCAGTGTGTTCACCAGATATATGGCCATAGTGGCAGCATACATCAGACTCATGGGTAAGAAATCCCTCCCCCCAGCTCTAGTAGCTGATTCAGGTTAAGGATTTTCAGATCTGTGTGTGGTACAGTCCTTTGAGATCTTGTTGGATACTGCAGAGTGCCAGATGGAGCCATTGGAAGCTTTGACATTTACAGGATGCTATGAAGAAGACTGCCATGTGTAATCACCCTTCCACATGGCAGAATTGTGGCAGTACAGTCAGAAGTGCACCTTATTCTTTCTACCCAGATAGTAACTGCAGTTGTGTCTCAAATTCCTGGGTCTAATGCAGTGATGATTTTTATGGTACCCTTTGTGAGATATCTGATGATGATTCTGTCTTAGTATACAGCAAACAGTAACAGTGTCTCAAGTGTGCCACTAACATCTGTCTTGGTGACTTCTCCAACCTAGCTTAATTTTGGCAACCCCTTAAGCCCATCCCAAGTTGAGTCACCACAAAAGCCCTTGCCTTAGGATTGGGGAGGTGTTATCTTGGACATTTAGTTCAGGGAACATAGTCACAGAATGAGACTAATCTGCACATCAGTGTCTTCGAGATGAGAGCTGTCCTCCACATGTCACAGATATTCTAGATCTCCGCTATCTAGGATGTGGTTGCCATTTGCTCAGACAATATGACATTGGTATGGTATGTCAGTAGGAAGGGTCACATTCATACCATTTATGTCAGGAGCCCATGAGCCTGTTGGAATGGATGATCTTGTCTCAGTACTTTCTAATACTGATGCACATACCAGAACAGGCTAAGTTACTGGTGGACAGGGTCAGAAGTTGTTTGTTGGTGTCATGTGAGTGGTCATTACATTTTTATGTGGCAAGGTCTATTTTCTGCCAATGGGGAAGGCCTTGCCACAATCTGGGAAATGGTTGGACGGATTTCCTGACAGTCTGATCAGACAGACAGTTTCAGCAGTAATGTAATTGAGTTAACATGTTGACCAAGTTCAGTACATTTCTGATTTGTCATTACCACATTTTGCATCATAAATAACACTATTTCAGATGTTTTTCATATTTGGAAACACAATGGCTATTAAATACTGTTGAAGTCCAAACACTTTAAAATGATTCAGTGACTTATAACTAGAAATCCAAATTTAAGGGTAATAGCAATAATAAAATCAGTGTTCATGATTTAGTAATTGAGAACAACTCCAGGTGCATATTTGCAGAGGAAGCAGGTATTGGTAGCAAGAAGGAGCTAGAGGCCAGCTTGGGCTGGAAGCTAATCATATAAGAGCAAGGCTATTTTTCACAATGTGTACTGGCTACATTAACAACTTAATACTGATTTTAAATGAGTATTTCTATAAGATAACAGGCGAAACAGTGGAAGTTGCTGATGTGAGACTTGCTTATAAGAAAAGGAAACCTTTACCTTTGGTAACAGCAAAAGGTACTGGCCTCAGTAACTATAGGAGAAGTTAAATAAAAACTCATTTAGACCTGAAGTAAAGCACATACATTTTGTGCTTAGAAAATATGAAATAATATTTAAAGAGTTTCATTAGAAATAATTAAACTGAATGATGCCAGAGGCTTACTTTTTTAAGTGCATGAACATATCCTGAAAAGATTGCATAAAATAACTGAGCCAAAGCTAAGATAACATAGCTCACTTTTTTGATGAGAATTCCCTATAAAAAAAGTTTTTTTTAGCACAGGTAAATATTTGGTTCAATAATACACATTTTTTAAAAATATTAAACTTTGTTTTCAATATAAAACATTCTTAAGTTATCAGACGTTAGTTTAACTAAGAAGGTGTGGATAAAATGACAGGGTACCTGTGAAACCAGAGCACATTCTTGCTCAAATTCCCAGGAAAGAAAGGTTTCAGCACTATTTTAGTATAATATTTTAACTGAGTTTTGGAGGGTCTCTTTCATTATTAGAACATCTAGGTGGGGTGGCAATAGGCATTTATGAGGAGGTAGCATTTTATCATCACAGATGGAGGTAAGAATTATTCTTGGTCTTCAGTCCCCTCAGCAAGTACAGTTTCTTAGACACAATTTCAACAAGTGCATCACCAGTGTTGGAAAATATTTTATCCTGGACATATGAAACACTAAACCTCGATACAATAATCTTAGGAGATGTAAATAAAGATTGGCTTCCAACTCCCCCACAAATAGTATAAATCTGTATGTTTTTTCTCAGCTTTTCAATACTCCAGCAAGATACAGCAAATATCTTACCTGCCAATCTACCCTAGACTGGATCCTAGTATCCCACCCTGCCAATTACCCCTCTTCTGGTGCACTGACTAGCTCCCTGAGCGATCATCTGCCAGCTTATTCCCTTAGAACAAACTTCCAACAACTAAGAGTATACAAGGTAAAATCAGTTAGGAACTCAACTAATTTTTGTCGGCATAAATGCAACAATCTCCTTCATGAAATAGACTGGACACCCCTTAAATGATTACCCCTTAATGATGTTGTATTATACTTTAATAATGCCATCCTTCACATACTTAATACCCTAGCTCCCACTCATTTTAAAATAATCAAAAAGAACTCCGCACCATGGCTCTGTAAGGAATGTAAACACCTGATGAAGCAAAGAGACCTAGCCTGGATGACCTGGAAACTAAACAGAAATGAGCAAAATCATGTCAATTTTAAAACACTATGTAACAAAGTGACAAAACTAAGCAACAGAGATAAAAAGTCATACTATTCTCAGCTTCAGCTCCAGCATAAAATTAACCCCAATAAATTTTGGCACTCCATATCTTCTCTACTTAACCCTGAAACAAACAGAGAGCACACCCTATCACTTGATACCCTTCCATCACAAATAGCTGAAAACTTTAACAAGCACTTCATAAAGTCAATATCAGTCCTACTAATACCCCTAATTTTGGACCCCCACCCTTCAACCTAATCAGACACCAACCCTAGACCATCAACTACTTCTAACCCTTTCATTAATAACACCCCTATTCAACAAAATATCATATGAACCCCATTCTCATTTCAGCCCATACTCACTGACACCATTAAGAAACTGTTACTAGAACTAAAACCCTACTCCATCTCAGCTGATAATCTTCCATCACACTACTTCAAACTGGCTGCTTACTCAATTGCCTACCCAATCATTATCCTTGTAAGTAGGTCTTTATCAGAAAAAGAAGTACCTGTCGTATGGAAACAATCTCTCATCATCCCCATCCATAAAGGAGGCATCTCTTTTGAACCATCCAATTTCTGTCCTATATCCATCTTGTCACCCATATCCAACATTCTTGAGAGAGGTATCCATCAGCAGGTAATGCAATACCTATTGCAAAACAATCTTTTAATCAAAACCCAACATGGCTTCCGACCCAGCCACAGCACAGCTACAGTTCTGTTATACTTTGCAGACACCGTGAACAAGGCCAGAGATGCAGGATGCTATACAGCCTCAGTTTTTCTTGATCTCGCCAAGGCCTTTGACACAGTGTCTCACCCCTACTACTGAACACTGTCTAACTTAGGCTTCTCAGATAACACAGTAAAGTGGTTTCAGAGCTACCTCAAGGATCATAAACAAGCAGTAAAATCGTCCAATGAACTCACCCTTTCTGCATAACTCTACTGGAGTTGCTCAAGGCTCCATCCTCGGACCCCTACTTTTCAACATTTTCACAAACAACCTTCACACTGCCTCTCACCCTGGAACCCTCATTCAATACACTGATGATTCCACCATAATCTATACTGCTCAATCACTACCAGAACTACTTTCAAAAACTCAGTAGTCCTTTACTGGTATTGGATCCTGGCTAAGAAATGCCCAACTCTTTCTTAATCCAAAGAAGGCTAAACTAGTATTCTTTAACCCCCAAAACACCTCCCCTGTCACTGATCATTTCAATATCCTTGCATCTGACAACACTGTCATAGAAACAGTGCAGGAAACCAAACTTCTAGGAGATGTCATTGATGATAAACTTTCATTCAACCCCCATGTACAGCAAAATATAAAGAAAACTTATCAAAAACTGGGACTCCTATATAGAAACAAGCATTTATTTCCTGCAGCAACCAAAACTACCCTTGCAAAAACATTTTTACTTCCCTCCCTTTACGGTGCTCCTGTCCTAACTTACAAACTTCTACCCTAAGCAAGATGGAACAGTGCTACAACAAAGTTGCAGAGTTTTTCACAAACTCTTAAATATCACACACCACTGTAAACCGCTACTAGAACTAAACTAGCTTTAACTCCCCAACCAACTTGCTTTTATTCAGCTATCCACCTTGCACAACCTTATTTTCAGGCCTACTGCATGCCCTGCACTAGCCAGTCTAGTCTTACCTTGCACACCAAAGCGATCCCTATGATCAAAAGACAAAAAACCTCTTGGCTATCTCAAAACCAGGTCACTTTTTGTCTTCATACTCTGTCTCTATACTATGGAATTCACTACCTCTAGCTACCAGGTGTATGCCTGGTCTAACCCATTTTAAAGCTTCTTTAAAAAATCATCTCAGAAATACATGGCTGTGCTCCTGCGTAAAGCCTGCTTAATGCTCGACTCTTCCTCCTCTTCCACATTAGCCTCATCCTCCTCTTCTGTCACATTTCACTCCCTCACAGTCTGCAAGATCCTAAGGCTCTCCTAACTCCTGTTTCTATACCATATCCTTAAGATACTGTTCAGACTGTAATGCCTCTATTCTTCTTAACTCTCACTATCTTTCTGGTTATTATTTTCCTAACTGAAACTAACATTCTGTTTTTTCATGTATTATAACAGTCAGTGTCATACATTGCACTACCTACATACTGTTTTTCGACACTTTCTACTCATAGGCTATGTATATGGGGAGAGTGACTGTTATTATATATAATGTTTTAACTCGAAAGAATTGTCTATATGTGCAGTATATATTGTAATATATTGTAGCATAGCTTATGTTTTTTCATCTTATTTTTGTATAGTATTCCTAATGCCATTTGAATTGTATTGGCTTATACAGTATTTGTATTGTACTGTGTCTGGAGTGTTTCTCCCTGGGCCTCTGCTGAAAACCGGTTCTGTAGACCTAGTCGGACTACAGTGGTAAATAAATGTCAAATAAATAAATCACCTGTCTCTAGGAGCCTGTTTTCTGCCTTCACAAACTGCTTTAGGCTATGTGAATCTGCCTCCTTAAATATGAACTTTTGAGCTTGATGTAACTTTTTAATATAAACAGAACAACCATGCTGAGGGATTGACTCTAGACCCCCTCAAAATGTACAGCTGTCTCTAACAGTTAATGCTGGTATTCTGGAATAGTATGGTATAAACTATGATTCAGTTATTTTATGCCATCTTTTTGGTTCAGTTATTTTATGCCATCTTTTCAGAATATGTTCATGCACTTAATAAAAAAAGTTAAGCCTTTGGCATTCTAACTGTTTAATTCCTTTAAATGTAACTATTTAAACATTATTTCATATTTTCTAAGTTCCCTGCCTATAGCTTAACTTTCAAAATGTGTGTGCTTTACTTCAGGTCTAAATGAGATTTTATTTAACCAACTTTTCCTATACACATCTGAGGCCAGCACCTTTTGTTGTTACAAAAGGTAAATGTTTCCTTCTTTTCTTATAAACCAGTCTCACATTAGCAACTTCTACTGTTTCACCTGTTTCTTATAGAAACACTCCTTATAAGATCAGTAAGTTACACATTTGTGTAACCTTTTCCTCTGAAGTTAAGTTCTCTTTCTCTTTAGGATTGCAGTGTCCCTGGTGTCTGCTTAATCTGAGACTTGTCTTCTGCCTCAGTACTGTTGGCGTAGTTAGCATTTTGCAGACTGAAGTTTTGTGGTAGGTGTAATAACATTCATTTAGACTTGGGAGAATTAAAGCCCTGGAGAAGGTACTTAAAAAAATATAAAACTGCTTAAACAAATGGGTATAATAAAAGGAATAACAGCTGATAGTCGTATCTGCTTTAGGCTCTATATTTTCCTCTGTAAAATTTATGTTAACAATTTCAGTTTTATTTATTTAAGCGGTAAGATGATCTGCTCCATCATAGACCCTTTTAAAGCAAGCCATGAGCCACACGGGCAAGGATAAAGAAATTTACAAAGCAAGGATAAATACAACATATATGGACATTGTAGTGTAGTCAGTCACTTGGCATGATTTTTTGGAGGTGGTATAAAACTGAATACCCAGAGAAAACCCATGCAGGTGCAAGAAGAGCACGCAAAATGTTACACTTAGTGAATGGAAGACAGAATTGAATCATAAACCCTAGAGCTATGAGGCAGGTATCTTATCACTCATTAAGTCACAGCATTGGCTAATCATTGCTAAGCTTCTTTTCATTATTCCTAATACTTGCTTGTTATAAAGATTTTTCTTTTTTCTTTTGTGTGTTTTTTTTTAGGTTTTTATATGAAGTCTTACTTTGTGTTCATTTCTGTCACTTGCGGAACTTTTTTTCCTGATTTAAATGTACATAGAGATGTATGTGCTGCTTACCATTGCACCTGTAATGTGATTTTTTTCTTTGCTACAGTTCATGCTTTTGGTACCACACTCTGGGTAATACTGCTGTTTCTATCTGGAAACACCTTTGTCAAAGCAGTATGTAAGGTATTTTGAAATGTTTAGTTACTTTTTGATAATGTCCATTGTAATATTCTTCATTTGTTTATTCCTTATACAGTTGTATCTCTAAGCATCTGCTGTAATGCTTCTCTTTGTGTGTGTTCATTTACTTCACGGTAATACCTTTTGCCATGAACTGTATTGTCTCAATAGAACTGCAGCTTCAGGATAATTTTGTCAGTTCATATAAAAATTTAGACATAGCTTTGGTAAGCTTCGTAGTATGAAAATGGCATAATCTCATTGAAAGATAGTAGCTGGCCAGCAACAAGGAAGTACCGCACAGTATAACAAAAACCTGTTAAAATTTGCCCATTTCCCCATAACACTGAAATTCAAAACACTGAGTCCAAAATCTTGAAAATTCAAAACAATGGAAACTCAAAACATTGAATCCCGTAACATTGAAAGCAGCATTTAATATATGCCAGCACATCTACATACAGAAACAAATAAAAAACAAAGCCATATTACACTTCTAACCATGACTGACTGTTTAAATTGTAAAAAAAACTACCCTCAACCTTCTCTTAGAAATAATACTTTACTTTTAAGACATAACGCATTACTATACATCTCCCCGATACCTACCAGAGTTTCATAGGTAACCTCAGTCATGTTTATACTACAACATAACACATCTGAGTTGATATATTTACATTGCACCATAAGAGATTATCATTCAACATTAACAGCAATGCCTGTTAATCATTATAATTCTGTACTGAATTTGAAAGGTAATGATTCTCTAAGCAGAATTTAATGGATATTGATTTTCATGGTGAATGATATTAAAATGCTCTCTACAAAAAAAAAAATTAGAATTGCAGATTTGAGACATTCATTCTCATGGCCTACATTCCTACCTTGATTTTTGTATTATATTCCACCATGATTTTAGCTATTTAGTTCTACCACTTGTCTAAGCTCATGCCAGTCTTGTCACATTTAAGTATAAGTATTTATATATGTGTCAAAGTTTGATACCCTCTACCAGGGGAGTCTGTTTTTCCTGATTCCACTTTTGAGCTAAGTTGGTTAATACACTTGCTGGAGGATGTGAAAAGCTGTAATATAACTGATGATGAGCATCGTAGACTCTGGCCATTGTTGAGTTTATTCCTAATTTGAGGGAAGTTTTTTTCAGAGATTTTGAATTTGACTTGTTGTGAAGATCCATGACCATGCCAGGGTAAAGCTACAGATTTAGTAAAGGTTTTAGTTGTAGATAAGGTTCCTGAGATCATTTGACTTGTCCAATTAACAAATATAGACCTTGGAAATAAATATTTTTCAAGTCTGTCTTGTTTGATATTGTGGGACTTTCAATGAAGGATGTAGTCAAGTGAAAAAGGGAGAAGTAAACCAAGGCAAGTTAAGTTAAGGCTAATGTTTAGTAGATTCAGGAAGGTCAGATAGTGTATGTATCAAATATTAATATGGTAATATCGTAGAATATGGATACTGTGGTGAGGCAGACATGGTTTATCCAGAATAATTATTTTGATGCAAGAGTTCCAGTGAATTAAGTCATACATGCATTGACTGTGCAAATTCTGTAATTCTCGAGTATGTGTGGGATTTTTGCTAGGTGGTCTGGTTTTCTCCCCAACCCAAAGATATGCTGCAGGTCAGTTACCATTCCTCCAAACTGCCAGTGGTTATGTTGGCCATGAATGAGTGAGTACACCATGTAGGAGACTGGTTTACTTTGCAGGATTAATTTTTCTGCTTGTTCATTGTGGGTGTCAGGCTAACCTCTGTTTTCTAAATGTTACCACATCTGCTGCTAAATCAGGTAAATGCTACTGTCCCAGATAACAAAATAAACAGTTAAACAAGAACGTAATGGGATGTAGACGAAGCAAGTATTGGCAAAAACTTCCAATAAACTCAAAGTCAGTTCCAACGAACTTTATTCCAAACATATCCACAGATAAGCGCTTTCACTATACAAGCTTCCTCAGATCTAAACAGATTGGATTAACATAAGATGAGGTGTATATACACAATTTAAATCAATTGATTTATCAAGTCTTAAAGAAACATACCAAATTTTGCCTAATAAAAACTTTTAAAATTTATAAAAATTATTAATCATGTATACGAAATTCATAAAAAGCATAGAAATGCATAAAAATCTATACAAATATAAGAGAAATATAATATATGTGCACATATATGTATGCATAATCATAACTATCTAACATTCCTACGCTGTCTCAGTTTCGGTTTTATGGAAGCGATATATGTGTTCTCTGACCCTGTCTTACGTCAAGTTCTCGACCTTATTTGTCTCTGACCACTTTGAGGTTAAGGAGATCATTGCTAAACATTGGGGTATCTTACAAGTAGATGAAGACTTAAGGCAGATAGTTGGGAATGAACCTTATTTCCTATATAGGAACAAGAACAATTTAAAAAGGATGCTTTGTCATCCAAAATTTGAGCGGAATTCTATGACCCATGGCTATACTAAACCATGTGGCCGTTGTAATTTTTGTTCATATATGGATATTATACCAGTTTTTTTCATCCTAATTTACAGACTGTATTCAACACCAACGTTGATGCTGACTGTAAGACTCCCAACGTTGTATATTTAGCGGTGTGTCAATCCTGCTCGTCTTTTTATGTGGGCAAGACAAATCGCCCACTTAGAGATAGGGTCAGAGAACACATATATCACATTAAAAAAGGTTCACCTCATAATGCACTAGCAAAACATATAACCCTATGTGGGAATACCCATAAGTTTTTATTTAAGGTTCTGGAAATCATTGTTCCGAATAGGAGAGGTGGTGATATTAGGACATATACTGAGAGTAAAGAAAGTGAATGTATTATTCTTTTAAGAGCTGATAGAGGGTTAGGGCTTAATGAAAGAGCTTCCATAAAACCAAAACTGAGACAGCGTCTCAATTGATTTAAATTGTGTATATATACCTCAGCTTATGTTAATCCAATCTGTTTAGATCTGAGGAAGCTTGTGTAGTGTAAGCGCTTATCTGTGGATATCTGTTTGGAATAAAGTTCGTTGGAACTGACTTTGAGTTTATTGGAAGTTTTTGCCAATACTTGCTTCGTCTACATCCCATTACATTCTTGTTTATCTGTTTTCTAAATGCCTTTGAATTGGATTAAGCAACTAATCATAGAATGAATGAGTGAATGAATTAATATGTTAAAGAAACCTGTATAATTCATGGTCTAGTATTTGTCTACTTGCCTGCTTCTACATGATGCCTGTGAGATTCTAGGGGTTCCTCTGTGACATAGGAAATTCCTCCCTATAACTCTGAATTTCTTTTGTACTAGCAATATTTTGGAGAAATTAAAGTGTTTCTAATAAAAATAGTCTTGGTCTGAGAAAATTGTCATTAAAATTGTGTTATCTAAGAGTGAGACTTTTAGATAAGGAAGAACCAAATATCAAACCATGACAGTACCAAGTAAGATGCATATAATAAAATATTGAAAATATCCTTCAGCTATCTTAACCATATCCTTGATGTACTGAGTAATGGTGTAAATACTAATGTGTTTTGGAAAAATGTATGCTGGACGTCATACATATGACAAGGCTGCCTAATATATGTCAAGGTAAGGAAGCGCTAAGCACCAAATCAAACCATATTCACATGCCTGCAATAAAATGTCATAGTTATTCATATAACTTATTTACAGTAATGTCCTCCAGGAAACTAAGAAGCAAAGAGAAGTAAAGGGTCAGATATTGGTATTTGGGAAAAACTGAGATGTGACTATTTGTGACTTGGACAGGATAGAGAAACATTTATAACATGAAACAATGTTGCAAAGTGGGTATACCTAATCTGTAGTATAGATATGTAAGACTTGAGCAATGGGAGCAAATCAGTGACCATATGAGTGATTTTTGAGCACCATCTGTCCAAACCATATTGAATAATATAAGAAGGAAAAATTAATGAAAGGAAAAAGGGAGAACTGGTGTTAAAAATTCCATTAGGAAGGACAACTTTGTCTGACATTGTAATGTCCTAGTGTATTGTTAAACTTTCTCATTATTTCTTGTAAAATGTAGTTAGAATGTATGTTTAAGCTGTTAGAAGTATAGCATTCCACAACTATTAAGTGTTAACAGTGGTAAAATGGTGCTACTGAACACTCATGGGAGCTGTGGAATTTTACATCAGTAGAAGCCTAAGGACATATACAGCTTATTTTGAAAAGATGAGTTTAGGAAGCATAACGTGAACAAAATGTCTTGAAATGCTCAAACACAGAAAGTGTGCAATGTTTCTCTCAAGGCAGCCCACAGACATACTTAGAAGTTCACGACACATTTAGTGTAATACAAAAAAAAAGTAAATGTACGTATCTAACAGCAAACGCTGTTCCAACACTTAGCTGCTGTAGAATGTTGCATCTTTAGCAGCCTATACCCATACGTCTTCAGAATTCCCTGACAATTCTGCTTGCAACAAACTGTAAAACAGTATCCATAGCTGAATAGTAAATGCCAATAAAAAGGTAGAAATGCCACTAAACCTTACAATTTCAAGCCACTTTTTTCTGTCCTGGAAACTTTACACCCTAAACATTGTTGTAAAATATTATTATCAGCTGACCAGACAGACACCGTACTACTGTATCCATTATTATTTATTTGTATTAGTAGAAATTCTTGCCAAACAGTTAATACTGTCAGAGTTATTTCAATTCTATTATAACATGGCTAGACACAAAGTAAAGACTAATGTACACTCAGTCCAAAAACATCACTAAAGAGTGTGAAAATACTGTCCAGTTTATATACTCTTTTTTTAAATGTCAGACAGTGTTATTTTTAATGTCCTTGTGACTTGTTCTTCTGGTTTCAGTTTGTATCATGAAAAAGTCCATGGTTATTTCTAGCCTGGACAGTTCCTGTTGAAATGACAAATATGTCCTTCTTTGGTTATGTTCTTCCTTACTGTATCTGAAGACTTCACAGAAAGTCTCTCCATGTCATCTTTGCGTCACTTGAAGTGTCTGTATTTTATTTCATTTATTTCTGCATCTGAAATCTCACAGAAAGTCAACTTCCTTTTTCTATGACAGGATGCCCTTTACAGTAAGCCCACAGCTATATGTTATTAATATCTAAGCTGAACATTTACAAGAAATTAACTGTTCTTGCAAAGCATATTATTTTCTTTTCTTTACTGCGTACACAGTATAATTTTGGGGAAAAGCATTTTAATTTATACAATCTGTATCAATTCCCCCTTTTTAATTAAAACCAAGAAAATTGTAAGACAATTTACAACACAATACAATATTCAGTACTTTGAATCCCTTGGTCTATTTCAACATACAGATCCTTGCATTCAATGCTATCTCTTCATACAATGTTACATTACTAACGGCTGTTACTTTATTAATGCTTTCATTAACACAAATCTTAACACACATGCAAACTGTTGTAGTTAAGCAGATAATTATGATAAGAGCAATTAATGCAGAAATTATAGTACCCCACCATTCTGAAAACAATCCACTTGGCCAGTAGTTAAACTAACCTAAGCATGTTTTATTTTTGCAGGTGTCAGACGCATAGACATTATTACTTATTTATTCTTAACTGCTTGCTTAAGCAAGTTGTCAGCCTTGCAGTTACACAGAAGCATTTATTTCAAAATCTTGTCAAGTTAACCCTTTACAAGGCAAAACCATGTATTAGAAACAAGCATATTTCTTTTGCATTGCAGCATACATTTAATTTCATTATTGCTTTGGAAAAAGAATATTTAAAAAAGCAATTTACAGGAAAATGTGATCCTCTGTACTTAACAGCCTTTCTTCATTGTTAACAACAGTTACTTGTTTGACAGCTTTATAACACATCTCCTCTGTTATATCTGAGATAGCTCCATAAGTTGCATTTGCTATCAGCTTTGTAACTTTTAATAATGCCTTAGTGGCACCATACCAGTGAAAATGTTCAGCTCCTGAAATAACACTATTTTCTATGTCCAGCTGTTTTAAAATCTTTTCCTATTTTTTATCATGAACCTCCCTCTTTTTGGTGATTTTTTTTACCATGTCCTCTGGTAATGTGTGAGTAATTCTCATTATTGGAACTGCATACTCTATGTAACATAATTTCTCCTCTTTCATCTCTTCCTTAAAAGAAGTATTGTGTTAACTCCCATGCTGTTTTTATTTTATACTCAAGCTTTTCACATGACTAGAGTTGGTGTAAAGTAGCAACTCTGACTGTCCCTTTCTTTTGAAAGCAGAGTATCCCTTTTTCTATTTTCATTAACTGTAAATGTTTTTTTTTTATGGCTGATTGTTTTACAACTCTATTTTTATAAGATTTTTTAAACATAAAACCTGTATGTGTAACCTCTACAAGGGCTGCATGTAATGGCATTTTCCCTCTGTAAGGAATGTGGCTAAAAACCCAACAATTTGACTCTACGTGCCTTTGCAAACAAATTTTGCATGTCTGAAATATATATTGAAATTAGGTATGTGATCATGATGTCCCTGTTCTCATGATCTATTATATCTGAGTATCTCTCCCCATTTTTTTCTTTGCAACTGTTTTTTTACATTGCGTTGTATGTACATTTTTAGATTGCCTTGTCCTGTCCATAGATTGCTATTATAGAAACAAATTTAAACTTTCCTAAGACTGTTAACAGACCGTTACTGTACTGATACTGTTTGTCTATTAATAACTTACACTGATTTTTATGAACCAACATGGTGTGCTGCTTTTGCTTGGATTTTTATTAGCTGAAAAATGCTATTTGTCTAAGTTTTTATTAAGTTTTTTTAATGACTCTGTACTTTACTACCTGTATGTATTCCTGTGTATTATTTCCAGGATGGCAGTTACACCAGTCTGACTAATGATGTTACTAGTTTGTAAGACTGTTTGCTGTTTTGTTTTATGTAAGACATTGTTTTGAAAATATGACATTACAGTAACTGTTTTTTTACCAATATTGATCCTGTTTGCTTTATGCATAAGCTGCCTTTGGAGACATACTGTACTTTTAATGTAGGGGGGGGTGACTCTCTCTTGTTACCATAGAACCTTTTGTCATTTTGGATTTGTCATAGGTACTGCCTTAAATGTTACTCCATTTCCAGACGTATATGTGGACTTACATACCCAACATTTAACTGCATTATTTAGCTTTGCATAGACCATTTGCATTACTGTAAATGTATTTACTGTATCAACTTTAACTTTACACTGTATCTGTATTAACTTTACTCTGTGTCTGTATGTCTGTAGGTTATTTTTGTGTGTATTCTGAATCTGTCCTGGCTTATTAAACCAGTAAAGTAATATTTATTTTTCTGTCTTTTCCTGTCTTCTTTGTTTAATTAATTTACATTGAGTTGAAGAGATCTTTGTAGTTTGCTGCGAACTGATAACATGTGTTCCATTAATTTATAGCTTTGATGCCTATTCCCTGCCATGATCTGAGTTATAGGGAGGATTATCCCCATGTTTTACTGGTCATAATTTACCATTTTTATTAAGGCAAGGGGGTTGCTTTTCCTTCTATTTTTTGCTCGTCTCCTTTTTCTGTGTACCCTGATGTTTGCAGGTTATTTACATGTATGCTCTTTTCTATTTATGATTTACCTGTTCCCATTGTTCTATACACCTCTTTATATCCTCTCCTGCCTCTTTGGGGATTGGATATTGCTTCTGAAAAGAAGGAATGTAATCCGAAGGATTACCTACACTCACTGATACTGCTAATTTACCACAGTCTGCCTTTGATGTAGTCCATAAGGGCTGAAATTGTGATTTGATTTTCTCCCATTTATCCTGCAGTTGTGAATGTCTCTTGGTAATGTCTAATAGTTACTGACGTCAATTACAAAGCAAGAAATTTTCTGAGCTGTATCCCAACTGTCTTCCGTTGTGGGTGACCATAAAACCTTGTTATTGAAATCAATATTACTATTCCCAGTTTACCGAGAATATCAACCCCAAGGATTGTTGTTCCACAACTGGAATTCATAAGAAATGTATCCTGTATTTAAGATCCATTTTTTGTGAAACGTATTTTAACTGGCTTACTGCTTATGGCCATGCAAGTGCTGCTATCAAAGCCTTGAATGTAAGATTTTTAACTGTTTGTTAGTGACTGAGACTGCTGTCCCTGTATCAAGCAGGACATCTTTTCATAGTGTCCCCTCCACCCATACATCCACTAATGGGCGTCCGTCCTTTCCACGTTTAAAATTTGTGAGAAAGGTTACTTGGGTGGGGGGAGGGCACACCCCTAATCAGGATCATATTCATTCTGATCTGTTTTCCTGAGTATGTCTCTGATTACACCAGGCTGCATGTTCTGTTCCCTGGTGACTGTTAGTGTCTTCCCTGTCTAATGTGTACTTTCAATTTCACCTTTTAATTCCTGACTTGCACCGTGTGTGAGATTATATACTTTATTTTTTCTGTATCCCTCTGTGTTTGTTCTTGTGACTGTTCTCCCTTAATGTATTTTCTTTATCTTGATTTCTTTCCTTATTTTAGGGTTTTGAAGAAGCACTATTATCTGCATAGATACCCTTTTGTATTTGACTTTCCTTCCATGTTTTGTAATGTGGACAATCCTGTTTAATGTGGCCTGTTTTCTTACAAGTAAAACATATCACCTGTTTTTCTGAACTTCGTTGTGTTATCTGTCTGTAGCCCTGGTGGAGCAGAAGCTGCTCGTGTTCCCCCTTGTGTTTGTTTTTTCATCAGACCATGTATTACATCCCCTTCCTTTCCCCACGTAGTCTACAAGCTGTTTTTGTACATTTCCTATGTGCACCTGAATACTGCATACTTCTTTTAAACTATCTAGCACTATGGCTTTTCTCTTGCTCCAAGTGGAGTTTGAGATATGTAATCTCTGAGTCTGTGTCTGTCTGGCAGAAACTGATTTTAAAGCTGCATGTGCATTTTGTAGAATAACTGTCCGGAATTGCTTTAACATACCATCTTACCTGACCAAAACATCATTTTGTTTTTTTCTGTCATGCTATGATCATTTTCAGATTTTTTTTTAATTTTTTACATGGTGGAAACTGGCATTACCTTGTCTGTGTGTTTAGAACAGTTATGTGAGTCTAGACACTCACCAGTTTCAGCTGCTTGCTTTGCTTTGACATGTGCCAAAGCATTTACTGTAGCCTCTTCTGTATTACATTTTTTATGTGCTTTGATTTTGACAATAGTAAACTTTCCCTGTAAATCATTTTAGGAATCAATGCCCATAACTCCCGTAGTACTGGAGCATGTTTTAGGGGTTTGCCAACACTGTTGATGAATCTCCTTATGACACAAACTGGCATGTATAAATTCAAAAAAAAAAAAAAAATTAAATAAAGCATAATTTCAAATAGACCACACAGTGTATGTCAACCATTGTTTAAATGCCAACATATTGAAACAAAATTACTTTTTGTCTTGCTACTGAGGCAGAGTCTGAAATAAACAAGACTATTGATATATATCAACAGGAGAAATAACTGTCATTTTTGCTGAACTCTGCTCAATGTCAGTTGGTGTATTTTGTACCCCTTGTAAACCTTGCTGGGCTTTTTGTAACTGTCTTGTCAGATTAAGCCCTGTAGTTTGTGCCCTTAGTAAATGTTGTTGGGCTCTATCTGTTAAGTTAAACCAGAAATGTCATTATGTAAAGTCTGAATGCTATGCTGAGTCTGTTCCTCTAAATGGCATTATTGTCCCTTACTACTGTCTCTAGGAAAATTTTCAAAAGCTGTGAAAACCTTTTCTTTAAAAGGTTAATATTAATAGCACACTCCTACTATGTTAGAACTTTCTTCTTTCTGTACATCTGCAGTATTTACTATAAATAACATTTTTATGTAGTCTATTACATTATTGACAATAATTGCATAGACTTGTACTGTATGAGATTCAGGTAACTGCAGAAGGTACATTTAACTGTTGTATATGTGAAGAACTAACAACGCTAGAATCAAATAGATCGTTTATCAGAATAGGGTATATCTTATGGTATGACTTACATACAAGACTCCTGTGACAAGATAGACATAAGTTTGGAAAGTTACTTTCACATAAAAAACAGTCTTTATGAATTGCTGTACATTTTGGGTATGGATTATAGGCATTTATGCATTTACAAACACAACTGTTATCTAAATTTTGAACATTAAACATTTGAGATTTGCATTTTATGTCTGACACAGAAGGTTTAAACCATGTAAATTTATATATACAATATGTGGGCATTGTGAAGTTAACTGTCTGTACTGGCATCCATGTTACAACTGTGAAGAATTTACGGGATTTTGCATAGATGACAAACAGGTGATCAGGCTTAAGTCACTTAGAAGACATGGTGTCCTTCAGCAGACTAATTGATGGTGGAACGTCGCCGGACAGCTTGTACGGCGTCACTTTGTATCCACCAATGAAGTACTGGAACTGTTAATGCACTGGAACTGTCAATCTGTTGAACTCCTGAAAAATTTAAGGCCTTTATGAAAAATTAACTTTTGATAATGGATAAAAAAGGTTGTGGCCAGTGGACTAGGCTCATGGCCAGTGGGCTAGACTCACCATTGTAAAATATTATTATCAGAGAGCTAGCCTGACACCATACTACTATATCCGTTATTTATTTGTATTAGTACAAATTCTTGCCAGACAGTTAATACTGTCAGAGTTATTTCAATTCTCTTATAACATGGCTAGACACAAAGTAAAGACTAATGTACACTCAGTCCAAAAATGTCACTAAAGAGTGTGAAAATGCTGACCAGTTTATATACTCTTTTTTTAAATGTCAAACAATGTTATTTTTAATGTCCTTGTGACTTGTTCTTCTGGTTTCAGTTTGTATCATGAAAAAGTCCATGGTTATTTCTAGCCTGGACAGTTCCTGTTGAAATGACAAATATGTCCTTCTTTGGCTATTTTTATTTATTTATTTATTTAATATTTGTTGACCGGGAAAGTCTGATTAGGTTCCACAGATCCTGTTTTCAGCAGAGGCCTGGGGAGAAATGCTCCAGAAGCATGTCTTTAGAATGTGGGAGGAAACCGGAGTACCCGGAGGAAACCCACGCGAACGCAGGGAAAACATGCAAACTCCACACAGAAGGCACCACAGCTGAGAATCGAACCAGAGAACCTCTTGCTGTGAGGCGACAGCATTAACCGCTGCACAACTGCGCTGCCGTTCCTTACTGTATCCGAAGACTTCACAAAAAGTCTCTCCACGTCATCTTTGTGTCACTTGAAGTGCCTGTATTTTATTTCATTTATTTCTGCATCTGAAAGCTCACAGAAAGTCAACTTCCTTTTTCTATAATAGGATGCCATTTACAGGAAGCTCACAGCTATATGCTATTAATATCTAAGCTGAACATTTACAAGAAATTAACTGTTCTTGCAAAGCAAGCCATATTATTTTATTTTCTTTACTGCGCACACAGTATAATTTTGGGGTAAAGCATTTTAATTTATACAATCTCTATCAAGTGTTATCACCTCTAACTTGGGGAATCAAATGCAAACACTTGCTCTCACTGTATGGGTTGAAAAGTACTAATTTAACTGTGTTACCTAAACTTTGTGAATCCTCAACCAAAGAACACACCTTATTTCATGACAGTAGTGATAAGGTTCACATTCATGATTGGTAACTGGGACATCCTGAAAAGCAGAGACAGTTGTCAGGTATGCTGGTACAAAACTTTTGCCTTGTTCCTGTACCTCCCACTTCCTTACAGTACCAGGCTGCAATACAGAAACATATGCATACCTTGCATTGCATGAGTTCCAGTTGGACACATGTATACATATTTTTATTACAAGTGACACAGCATTACATGTTTTACTTACATAAAGGTATGGTAGAAAATTCATCAAACAGAACATTTCTCAGCAAGTATATATCAGGTTACATAGTATGTTAAGTACCAACATCAAATAGTGTTGTGGCCTTGCAATTAAAGTTGTATATAGTAATGGCAATATATATATATATATATATATATATATATATATACACAGCACAACTTAAATCGCTTTAATACTGTTGAGTTATTGCAACTACTAAATCAATATGTACCCAGCTTGAAGCACTGTCCAAATCTAAACACAGTAGAAAGGAAATAAAATATTTAACCATTACAAAACATTTAAAAAAGATGGAATAGTTAATGATATAAGGATACATTAAATCCCACAGTTAAACAAGGGGGAAGAAACATTTTAACATTAGAACACATTTAAAAAGTTAGAAAGGTTAGTAATATAATGACAGACTAGATCTACAGCTAAACATGGGGAAACACATTTTAACCATTAAAACCATTGGCATTACAATTTCTAACAGCTGTGTTATGTACTTGCAGCACTGTAAGCCATGCTTAAACAAGAAAATAAATAAAATCACCCCTCATACACCATTAACGGGCACTCCATTAACCCAGTAAAATCCAAAGTAACGTTTATTAGAAAGTTAAGCGGTTTTGTTCCAAATATTTACTCGGAGCTTCTTCAGAGCTAACAAAAACTCATGCCGAACCTTGACTTAAATACTTAAAAAAGGTTTAAAAAAGCATTCACCTGACAGAATCAATTAGACTAAATAACATTATATGCTTATATAATGCACTAGTAATTTTGTTATTTTTAATGTCTAAAATGTGCTCATGTATGCAGTCTTTAAACCTCCTTGAAGTTTTACTCATATAATAAGCTGGGTAAAATAGGCACTGTGCCAAGTAGACTACATCTTTAGAGTCACATTTATACCGTCCACTAATAGTATAGGTATGTCCCCGAATGTTGAAGCTACCCCCTCTAATAATGTGAGTACGTTGTGAACAAGAGTGACATTTACTAATACCATGTCCAACAGACAATTTTTCTTTTATTTTCCAGTAAACATTTCAACATATACTTAAGTATACTATAAGTAAAAAAAAAAAAAAAAAGGGGTCGCTCCCCAGTTTTATTAATCAACATTGGATCTGCAAGAAATAAAACTCCGTTTTTTCTTGATACATTCAATAATGGCACTATTGTCTAAAGAATAAGTGGAGATAAAAAAATCCTGTTGACCTCCATTCTACATGTTTGTGTTGGTGATCAGAGGGTTGGTTCAGAATAGGAGAATATATACCCTGCATCCTCTTTGTTACCACTTTCTCTCGTATTTCATTTAAGAAGTAAATGTTATTGTCACAAAATTGGATTTTTAGTAATAGACCAAGTTAAGAAAGACCCCCCCAGGGTAGAATTGTGGATGTACATTTGAATTTGTGTGAATTACAATGGCAGTTGCGATTAAATGCAACAACCTATCGTGGGTTAAATGAAGCTTGTTCTTTAAATTCTGTTTACCAGTTAAGACATTATCAGGTTTTGTAATTGATTAATTGATTTTATGCCAGGTGAGTGCTTTTTTAAACCTTCTTTAAGTATTTAAGTCAAGGTTTAGCATGAGTTTTTTTTTAGTTCTGAAGAAGTTCCATGTAAATATTTAGAATGAAAGCACTTAACATTTTAATAAACATTACTTTGGATTTTACTTAGCTGATTGTCTCATCTCTGCTATGCTGCAACAGGTACCAAGTATTTAGCTGTTTTATACCTGTTTCATAGTCTTGGTTTGTTACGTCTGAACATAGCATTAAAAAAAAATTCACTTTTTAAGTATTACAACACTGAAATTTTAGTTGTACTTAGTACTAGAAAGCAGAATAGGACTGCTGCAGGCTGGCTTCCCAATGTCATTATCCCTGCCAGTAGCTAGCTGCTCACCCTACCTCCTCCTCCACTGGCTGGCTAACAAGTTAAAAATCCCAGATCTTTCTTGTGATGATTCGGTAATTGTCTGGTTGGCTGGCTTCCTTATGGGCTTGCTAGCTGAACTAGCTGGTTGATGAACTGTCTTGTCTGTTGGACTGGTTTTCTGGTTGATGGGCTAGCTGGCTGGTTTGTTGATGAGTTAGTTAACTAGCTGGAGCTCTTCTGGGCTTGCTGCTTGCTTGATTGCCAGGTAGTTGTTTTTCACCCTTTCTTCTGAGCTGGTGGGCTGGCTGAATGATCGAAGTCAAAACACTAAACATCTTTTTTTGCTGATATCCTTCTCATGACTGTAGAAACTGATGAAAAAGAGCTGTACAGCCACGGTATTTGTAGGGCTCTTCCCAGTGTAAGTATTGTCCCTGCACAAATTATAGCCATTCACTGTATGGTTCTCAACACCCTTACCTAACCAAGGGTAGCTGTACCTGCAAGCTTCGGTTGGTGACATAACTGATCTCTGAGAAAAAGACAGATGTTAGTGTGGCTTTTTTGGTGAGTCATTGAAAGCATGATTTTGTACATCTCACTGCTTCATGGATCCAAGCCGTGAGTGTCCAACAGATAGTGGGACTGGTGGCAACTTTATTCATATGCTACTTATTATTTATTGCAAGTCACCTAGTTAAGGAATCCAGCCTCAAAAACTGTCACAATGCCATAAGGAGCTAAGGAGCTTTGGAGCTATGACTTTATAAGGAAAGATACAAACAGGTGCTGCATCACCGAGTTAGAAGCATGGGTGTTTAAGAATGCATTTTTATCGTTTATAATGTCTAGTTTTCACCCAGGAGGAAAAAACATGCGGGAGGTATGCCTAATAGCGGTAGCCTATACCTTTGTTGCCTACTTAATAGTGCCAACAGTTACAGGGGGTGGTCCTGCCCAAATAATACAAATATGAGTGTGGTGGAGAGTAATGAATTGTGTTCAAAAATGTCTATTGCATATAAGGGTTTACTGAAGTAACAGGTACAAATTTAACTGTATGAACAACAGATCCAGTTCAGGAAATACTTGTGTAGAAATCAAGTTTCTACACTTTTTGTGGTTACTTTTTAAGTACTGTTTATGGTAATATAGGAACTATAATTTCTTTTCAGAACCCTCAACTTACATTCTGAAGGGTAGTATTGTATATGCTCATCATTAGATCACTGTTGTAGTAATGTTGACAGATGGGACAGAGCATGCCAAAAATGTATGTCTGACCAGTAAGTCAAAGCTTAAGACCTCATTCCACACACTTTTTGCGTCTAACCTTAGACCCAAGTTTGAGAATTGCATGCAGGTACTTAAGGGATGTACAAGCACAAAAATCATCAGAACTTGCTTGTCATCAGTCCAGGAATCAAGATTTATCTGTAGCTCGATCTGTCAGCTGTACAAAAGAATTCAGTTACCTTTGTGAGGGAAAGCTAAGTTATCCCTTTGAGGACCCTTCCTCTTTTTTGATAGTTCTATCCAGAGCTTTCAACCTTCTGTCCCCAAAATGAGGAACACTAGCCCTCATAATGTGGATTAAATGGGCAAAATGTGGAACACATGCCAACAGCTTACTAACAACTTCAACTAGGAAGGTCACAGGATGATTAAAATATTCTGGTTTTACTTATAAAAAAGATCTTTTAATGAATTAACCATGGCAAATAGAAATTAATCATATTCAGTTAAAAAATCCTAGCAGTGAATATGTGACAGACACTTTCAATGTGGAACTTTGAGGAACATGAACTTTTTAAGACCCCAAATGAGGTATGTTCTTCATAATGAGGTACACTTGAGAGGTATGGTTCTATCTTTGAAATGTTGCTCATGTCATCTTAAAGAGGGAAATGTCTCTGCAGTAGGCAATTTTCATATGAGGATAGGCATATGCATTGTCTTTTCTACCTAGGATCCAAACATAGCATGAGAGATTACTCTGTCAAGCTTTGGTCCCAAAAACTCAGAGAAATTGTCTGTCCTCTTTAAAAAATGTACTTGGAAAACTAACATTTAAAGGCTGGTGTGCAAGCCACTATGTCAGACACTCCTGGCTTGGACAACCCTTTTCAGCCAAAAAGAAAAAAAATAAAAATAGGGAAGACTTACTATGTTCGCTTTTTTCTCTATGTTGGAGTTGGAGGTCTCTGTAGAGGCTTTTGACAAAACTGTAGACCATCCAACATCTGATCTTGTTCCTTCTATCATGACCTAGTTGGAGGCTGCCTTAGAACAACTTATTGGTATGTCCCATCTAACAAGTCAGACGGCCATTAAGGCCTCAAAAGGGGAATCAAGGCTTGTGATTTCTGACGGACTGAATGGTGTCCCTCAAAATAATAGTACAAGCAGATTTTTCTGGTTCTTTGGCAGTATGTCCAGGACCAGGCCCTTCCCGTATGGTTTATTTAGAAACCCCTAAGAAGAAAATGCAAAAGACTAAATGTCTTTCTTCTTCTTCTGCTATACCTGTTATCCCCAACAGGAAAGGCAAGATTTTTTCTCAGGTAGTTATTAAAAGCTCTTATGGCTCTAAAGCTCTAAAGCCCTCTGTTTTTTGCTTTTACACCATCTACTCCTCTGAAGAGAAAAAGGGACGTCCTCTGAGGAAGATTCTTCCTGTGAACCAGAATTTGAGTTTTGGACAATTCTTGGCTGAATTCCTCTTCAGGATGAGAGTCTGGATCAGAAGATACTGCACGGAGAAACAGTATAGAAGATGATGCAACATTTTAATTGCAAGGAAAAGAGCTCTGACTGTCAGAAGGGTTACGATAGTGTTTTCAGTGTTGAAGCCCCCCAAGGTTTCTGCTTTCATTCTTGCCCTAGAAGCCCCAAAAAGACACTTTTTTTGAACTTGTGTAGCTTCTGAATCTCAAATACCAGCATCAAAAAAGCCTGACAGATATTATGAAGTCCCTGACAGTCACGTGTATCTGTACAAAAATTCTACTTCTGACCCAAGAGTTACTTCTCTTCTTAGCGGTGGTGGTGCTGCGGTAGCGTTGTCGCCTCACAGTAAGACCCTGTCCGGTTCAATTGTCAGCTAGAGCGTATAATGCGTTGAGACATGCGTGAACAGGCGTACCTTCATTGAAGGTAGTGCATCAGGCCTGGCAAGCCGGTACGTAAAAATCAACTGACAATCATTAGCAGACTGGAGTTCCGCTGTGGCGACCCCTAACCGGGAAAAGCCGAAAGACACAAACAAACCCAAGAGTTACTTCTACAGATTCTGAAAAAACATCCATACTTTTCCCATTCACCAAGTACCATAATGAATGATGGGGACAATAAAGCTATGGACAGGTATGGGAAAAATTCTGCATGGCTGCTACTTTAGCTTTTTGCTTTTGCACTGTTAACTACCAGATACACACGGTCACGTACCTTTTATAGGTTCATAGTTTCATAGGAGATTACTAGGCTAACGGCTCAAGAGTCCTTACCCAGTTTTCTTTCCCTAGAGGAAAGATAAGGGTCAGCAAGTGAGGTTTTGACAATTTTTACAGACTGCCTCTGTCCATAAGGGACATGGGTGTCACCCCAGGAATGAATTTGCAATTTCACATCCATTGGTCCAGATTGAGCATTAAGATGGTCAGGGAAGGGCTCTACTTCACATGAATAGGAATTCTATTCCAGAGGCAGTCAACCTGTAGGACACATCTGTCTCGCTAGGATCTATTCATGTCAAAGATGTGGTTTAGATTCTTGAAACAAGTAATCCTTGTGCAGTTAGCTTTGTGAATATGCAACATTTTCATTAGGGCTGGATCAGAGACTGCTTTGTGGGTCAGACATAGGTCACCCATTAGCAATCAATAGAAAACTGAATACAGAGAATGGGCTTTTAATCAGTCCACATATGACATGTTGGTTATGCCCTGTATTTTTTGGGGGAGAAACCTCTGAGGACGCTGCAACTGTTGCAAGTGCCTAATGAGGTACATGTCAAAAGGTGCATTGTACTTAATTACTGGTCTGATGAGAGCCGAGTACAGTAGTACTATGACATCGTTAGATCTGGATGCCATGCCCTTACTTATAAGCTAAGCCACGTAGAAGGATTTCCTCACCACCGTGGATGCATGGTGGTCAACGTTCAGATTACTATTTATCTGAGTACCCAGATTTCTCACTACTGGTTCCACTCTGGGGGGGGTGCTATCAATGTTGTAATTTGCAGGGGCATTTGATTTCCCAAAGGGTATTATTATGCACTTCTTTGCATTTAGTTTGAGGCCATGACTCTGACATCAATCATTAGTCTGCATCAGTCCTTTGTTTAGGATATCAACATTGTATGGGGAGTTAATGATTGCCCCCAACTTGCAGTCATTAGCAAACTTGGTAAGCCAAAGGCCATCTACATTTGCTTTAACATCTGAGAAGTATTTCCCAAACAGGAGGGCCCATCACTGAGCACTGTGGTACACCACTGATGACTGCCCTCTTACTGGATGTGGATTCCCCACCCCCATAACGTGTTCTATCTGTGAGCCATTTGGCTATCCACCTGGTGAAATTGAGGTTTATGCCCAATTTTGTGAGTTTATCTATAATACCCAAGTGGGATATTGTGTCAGATGCCTAGACCAGGTCTAAAGTCTGAAGATATCCTCTGTCATTGTTAATCAGGTCCATGATTATCCTTTCCATAACCTTGCATATGGCTTTATAATAATTGTACTGTTTAGCAAGTGTAAAATTAGAAGTAAGATAACGAAGAAAGAAAATGTGTGCCTGTTTGTGTATTTTTGTCTGTCTGCATGTGTGAATGAATACTTGATTGCGTGCATGAAAGTGGAAGTGTGTGTGTATGAAGAGTGACCCCTCCTCCACCCCCCAAAGGACCAATCACAATGCCAGTAGATTGCCAGGCACCCAGTATTACTGCTGCACAGGTTAAAACAGCACTGTCCAAGACCAAGAATACAGCTTCTATGGGACCTGACAATATCCCTGGCTGTGTTCTACATGAACCACAGAGTGAAATGGCACCTCACCTGTGTGCCCTGTTCAATCACAGCCTCACCTCAGGCTTTGTCCCTACCGAATGGCGCACTGCTGCGGTCCTCTCTCTTCACAAATGAGGAGCGACTACAGACCCTGGGAATTATCGCTCAATTAGCCTGATAAGTCTGATATGCAAAGCTATGGAAAGCATCATCAAGGACCTAATAAACAAGGATATAGGGAATCTCCAAACTCTGGATCCTGCACAGTTTGATTTTGTGAAGGGTAGATCATGACTGCTCAACTTGGTCCACTTCTTTGAGTCAGTCACCAGAGCTGTGGATGAAGGAAAGATGGTTCATACAGTCTACCTTGATCTGGCCAAGGCCTTTGATACCATTCCCCACTCAGGAATCCTAGAAAAACTCACTAAGCTAGGCATCAACTCCTATATCACTAGGTGGGTTGCAAACTGGCTCACAGATAGAACCCACAGTGTGAAAGTAGTTGACTCCAAGTCAGACTGTCGACCAGTCATGAGTGGAGTCCCACAGGGTTCGGTCCTGGGTCCTCTCCTGTTTGGTATCTACTTCTCTGAAGTCCAGGCCAACACGAAAGGACTCTGGCTGACGAAGTTTGCAGACGATTGCAAGTTGGGAGCTATTATTAACTCCCCAACTGATGTTGACATCCTACAGAAAGGCCTCAATGACACCAACAACTGGTGTCAGAACCATGGCCTTAAGTTCAATGCCAAAAAATGTGTCGTCACCCCCTTGGGAAAAACCCGGTTCCCTTGAATTACCACTTTGATGGTAGCCCAATGAACACGAAAGGGGTTATAAGAGATCTGGGAACACAGGTTAACAGTAACCTCTCTTTTGACCACCATGTTGCCACTTTGGTCAGAAAGTCCTTCTGTGTGGCACATCTCATTACTAAGGGTTTTGCGTCCAGGAAGAAAGAGGTCATTGTCTCCCTCTACTCTTCTTTCATTAGGCCAATCATCGAGTGCAATGCCCCATTTGGCATGTACCTCACTAGACACCTGCAACAACTGGAGAGGCTGCAAAAGTACCTCACAAAGAGGATCCTAGGCCTTAAATACTTGTCCTATATGGACAGACTCAAAAATCTCCCAACTATTCTCTGTCTTATATCGCCTACTTAGAGGCGATCTCTGCTTGACTTACAAAGCCATGTCTGACCCAGCTCTGTTAGAAATGCTACATCTAAAGAAATCCCAATCCCTTCGCACTACACGGTCCAGAGACCTCAACCTCATTACCACAATCAACAGAACATGCTGGAGGGACAGGTTCATAACCCAGAAACTGCCCATGCTAAGGAATAGACTTTCCATACATGTCAAGCCAACCACCTCACTGACCCTCTTCAAGAGAAGTCTTGATTAGTGGATGGGAAATAGAAAATTCACCCTGGGGATCACTCAAGTGGCTCTACTCCACAGAGGCACTAGGAGCTAAGGTTGGGTGGCACGATGCCAGGGTAATCCTATGGGCTAGGCTTGTAAAGGCTCCAGGGCAATTAGCCTAGTACACACCTATGAACGTATGAGTGCTCGAGAAGTCGCAGAAGCAGCAGTTAAGAGGTTTGCATACCTCTTGACCATTTAGCTCAAGATATCTGGATAAAGCCTAAAATAAAGGGGGAACAAAGGCTCAAAATAGGAATATTTTTAAATATGATCTTAAAAAAATTAGAAAGTTGCTTGAATAGCAGGGTTTGTGTTAGCATGCATTTTTTGAAGCGCAAGTGTTTTTTTTCTGTCTATATGTATGTATGTATGTGTGTGTGTACACTCGCTCGCTGAGTGAGTGAGTAAGAATAATCGACCACTGGCAACAACAGTTAAGAGGTTTGCATGTCTCTCCTCCTCTTAGCTCAAGAAATCTTGGTAAAGCATAAAATAAAGGTGGAACAAAGGATCAAAATGGGAATAGATTTTAAATAGTGCTGTTATAAAATTAGAAAGTTGGTTGAATAGCAGGATTTGTGTTAGCAGGCATTTTTTCTGAAGGAAATAGTCTGAAACTCAAATGTATGTTGTTGGCACAAAATCTGTTTTAGAAGCAGCTACGTGGTCCTCCATTCACATCATTGTCAAGCATTATGAGGTTGATACCTTCTATAGAACCAGGACAGGGTTTCCCAGAATAATACTTCAAGGTTTACTGACCTGCAAATGGAGGCTGCAAAAGTACCTCACAAAGAGGATCCTAGGCCTTAATTTAGCCTTATGAAACCCATTTATTGTTAGTTTTAATTTATTTGAACATTTTCTGACAGAAATTTGTCTGTCTCTTCTTACTTTTTAGTCAGACTTTCTCCAATCCCATCCCCCTGTTAGGGATGTGTGTGTTGTTTTTAGTTATACCTTTTGGTATATTTAATTTAATTTCTTTGACTGGTGTGTGTGCTGTGTTTGCACCATGTCAAAGAAAGGGTCTCAGGCTTTAAGAAGTGTGACTCGTGCTGTCAGAAAGATGTCTCTGACAGACGGTCACACGTTTGCCTTATGCTGGGCCTCTTCACCTGCAGGACTCCTGTGCTATTTGTCATTCTTCAGCCAGAGAGTCCTGCAGGAAAGAGAATAAGTTAATTTTGAGGGGCCTTCTTAAGCCGGAGGGCCTCGTAGCGGTCCATCCAAGACAAGTCTTCCAAGGCCCAGGCTTCTGTGTCCAAGCCTGCGGCCTCGGCTCCGACTTGTTCTGAGTCGAGATCGGCTCCGGCTGGAGCCGATTCTGGCTTAACAGCTCGCACACGATGGCTATCGGTGCGAATTGCATCGACCACTTCGGTCGGCTCCGATCGGTTCCGACCACCATGTGGCTCAGGCATCGGTGTCGGCTCGATCGGTCCGACACCGTTATTGTGGCTGTATCGGCTCCGGCTGGAGCCGATGCATCGAGCTACCTGTCGGCTCCGCAGTTGTCCTCCGACAGGTTCAATAGTTTCATCGGTTCCGATGGCTCATTCCAGGAAGAGGTCTAGGTCTCCTTCCTTGGAGCTATTTGCTCGGCTTCACCTCTCCTCTGGGAGCCATCGGAGCCGATCTTCAAGGTCATCCAGGCTTTCTGACCATGATTTAGAGAGAGTGGTCAGTAGATTACTTAAGTCACAGGCACTGGCCCAAATGTTACATAGTCCGTCTCAACGGATGGCTATTGGTCCACACCCGTTACAGTTCCTCCTTCAACTCTACCCCAGAGCTTGGAGTTGGAGTCTTCAGAATGGTTACTGCTACGGCTGAGGACAGATACCCCTTCTGTTCCTTCAGCCTCTACTCTTATCTCCTCTTGAGACCTTCCTTAGAGGGATTCGGTGGTCGGGCTTCCATGGTCTCCTCCGAGGGGTGAGTGGCATCGGACCCTTGTCCGAACCGCCTTCCCTTGGAGCCTCGGCCTTGGTGAGCTCGGCTCCGACATCTGCCTCTGAGACTTCCCTTTTGGTGGTCCCTGGAGTTCCTAGCTCTTCGGAACGGGTTCTCTCGGACCTTCCTGGGAGGGGAGCATTCGAGGTGATGAAGAGTGTGCTGGCCACTGGTATCAGCAGCAGTCTGTTCCCTTAGCTCCTCCCTCTGTAGTGCCTGTTGACATCTCTGCCACTTCTCTTGCTACAGGACCCAGAGATCCTCCGCCTCAGGTTTCCCCATTGGGAATATCCCCCTCTTCCGAGGATTCTCCTGATGTTTGGAGATCCTCCTAGAAGAGGACTTGTAAGGAAACATGTAGACTCCCCGAGTCTATCACTTCAGATACTGACTTGATGAGTCAGAGGGATCCCCAAGATCCCACTCTGAGGATGTCTCCTTCTCAGACATCCTAGAACTCCTTAAACAGAGGGGAAACTGGCCCACCAATAATCCCTCTGAGGATGAGTCAGTATACCTAGAGGCGTTTGGATCTCGGCCCTCCACCTCCTGGGTGTCTCCGCCTTCGACCCCTTATGCAGGTTATTGCCCGAAGGCGTGGAGCTCCTGACTCTGTAGAGCCAGTCCCTAGGAGGCCTTCAAAATTTATTACTGCCCCAGTGATAAGCAATTCCTCACTAAGGGTGTCCCGCTGATGCCATGGTGGTGGCTGCTGCCACCAAGAAGGAACTTGCAGATCCTTCCGTCGTCCATCCTCCTAATAAGGACTCTAGGACCATGGATAGGTGATAAGCGGATGTTTTCCTCAGCGACCTTTGCATGCTGCTGAATTACCTATGTCACTTCACCAGACTCCAAAGGGATATCCTTAAGGAGCTGGTGATGTTGTACAGGATCCTACAGCTGCAGGGCTCAGGAAAAAATTGCTTGCAGCTAGGAACCCTTAATTCCATTGCAAACTCCTCCATGCGGCTAATATCATATGCTGCTGATGGAGCAGTAGGCCGCAGGTACAGGTGTGGCTCTTAGCGCCAAGCCTGGATGCGGCTATGTGATTTGCAGATCCCTTTAAGGCGTCCTTCACAAATTCTCCCTTTGATGGGTCAGCTTTGTTTGGCCCTCAGGTGAAGGAAACTTTGACCAGGTGTGAGCAGGACGGCAAGACTCTTCTCTGTTGGAGTCCGTTTTCCACCCCTTCTAGACCTTACCCCAAAGGACAGAAGGTGGAAAATGTGGTTCCAAATCCCAAGGAGTCACGCGATTCACGTGGTCAGTTTACCCCTAGAGGCAGAGGGGTAACAACAACAGAAACGCTCTAGAGGCAGAGGGGTCCAAAACCAGGGAAACAGAGAGCTCTCTCTGACAAGCCCTTTCAGCATCCCTGAGATGTTGCCCGGCTGTCCATCCTTGGAGGCAGTCGGGGAAGATTATCACTGTACCCAGAAGCCTGGTCCCTCACTCAAGACAGATGGGTACAGTCGATCATATCCAGGGTTACAAATTCCTTTCGAGGAAAGTCCTTTCCCTCAAATTCCCTTCCAGATGTACCACCCGGTCTAAGGGAAATTGCAGAGTTAGAAGTCTCAAAACTACTGCAAAAAAGAGCCATTCAGCCAGTTACAAGACCATTCAGAGCCCGGAATCTACTCAAGGTTCTTTTTGGTCCCCAAAAAGACGGGAGACTGGAGACCAATATTGGATCTCAGCAGACTCAACAAGTCTGTGAGGAAGACAAGATTCGAATGGTCACTCTTCAGTCAATTCTGCCCTTCTTACAGAAGGACAACTGGATGTGCTCAATAGATCTTCAGGATGACTATCACATCAAAATTCACAGACGCTCCAGGAGATTTCTCCGCCGGCTGGGGTCCAGTCATTTCCAGTTCAGAGCCCTGCCCTTTGGTCTCACTACAGCCCCCAGAGTGTTCACCAAATGCATGGCAGTGGTCACGGCTCACCTGAGACGTCAAGGATTCCAGGTGTTTCCGTATCGAACTGGCTCCTGTACACCACCAGGCATAGCTATCCAAGCCAGGGATTACACAATAAGCTTTGTCTCATTTGGGCATCCAGTAACTTGAAAAGTCATCCTTATCGCCTGCCAGTCTATTACTTCATAGGCGAACTTAAACACTGTTCGGATGTCAGCTACCCTTACAGATCAAAGAGTTTCAGACATTCAAAGTCATGTCAGGATCATTCTACACAGAAAGTACAGGCCAGAATGGTTCTAAAGGTATTAGGCTCATGGCTGCGGCATTACTCTTCTTCCGGCTAATGCCTCTCATGAGCTGTAACAGTGTATAAGAAAATTAAGATTTTGGGACACAGACTTGGATCATCTTGCTTGGAGGTGTAGCTTATTTGTCCATGGATGGCTATTGATTTGCAGATCATTAAGCCATTCAAATTCTCCCCTTAGCTCCCTGATTTCTAGGTAAAAATTGGATAACATGTTGTTAGTCCCAAACTCTGTCTAGTTCACTATGTTTTGTCACCCTTAACCTGTGCAATCTAATTCGGTCTTCCTTCACTAAATTTGATTTTTGTTTAAAAGGATGACTTGTATCAAAATGTAATTCAGTATTTGAAAAAAGTTTGGTTTTCTACAGATAGTGGAGTTAAACCTACTATTGTCTCCATCTTTACAGATGTTAATATCTAAGTTATCTCTTGAACCAGCAGAGCTCTTATATGTAAATCTTAGAAACTCAGCTGTTTGTTGATTTATAGGTTCATGGGTACATACTCGGCTAAAGGTCACCAGGGCTCTTAACAAACCTAGCCATGTAACCCAAATATATGAGTATTCTCATTGAGTTTTAGGGCTGTATGTTAGGGATGTTTAATGCTGCCTGCTCCTCAGAGCATAGGTGTCAGACCAGGGTGAATTTCTGGTTTTCCATACTGGCGGTTTGCTTGAATTGGTAGAAGATCTCTTCTACAGATGGGAAGTGATCAGTGAAGGGTCTCTGTAATTAGCTCTCACCATGTCTAAAGTTGCCAAATTTAAGTCCTTCACTAGTAGTTCTTGCTGTTTGTTTTTGATTACAAAAGTTCCATCAAGCAGACAGGATTCTTGTTTGCCAGGCATAAATTGCCTTAATCTAGAAATGTAGTATAGAATAGACTTTGAGATTGAAGCATTGTGTATACACTGTGTAGTTTTTTGAGAACTGTGTGGATGTCCATTTTTGCATGTCCTAGTAGTACATAAAGTAAGGGGCATTATACTTAATATGGGTCGATGAGCAGTCATGCCAATGACTTCCCAGACCAGATAACTCTTAAATAATTGTACAAATGTTATAAAACTTGACAATATTGGTTGAAAGCCATCTACTGTCTTCGTCCCAAAATCCTGCTATGTCTACTTTTAGGTTTTTTGTGGTGTTTTTGGGTATCTGACTTCCCAAACACCACATTTTTGAGTTTTAAGCCACCAATCATTTGTCTATGTTATACTAACATCTTACAGTAAGGTTTATCTTGTGGGGTTTCTTTGATTGCTCCTAGTTTGCAATCTTCTGCAGACTTATTAAGCCAGAGACTCTTGACATTGGCCTTTGCTGCCGAAAAATAGATGCCAAAGAGGAGGAGATCTAGCACCTAGCTCTAGGGGATTCCAATGATGACCAGCCTCTTTGTGGAGGTAGTCACTTCAGTCCTAACTTCCTGGGTCCTGTTTGAGAGCCAGCTGGCTATCCAGTGAAGTTATGTAGGGATTTAAGCCTAATCCTCTGAATTTGTTTACAATACCCAAGTGGGGGTATTGTGTCAAATAACCTTAGCTAGGTCAAGGTAAGCAGTGTGTACCATTTTGCCCTCGTCCATTGGCTTGGTAACCTTCTCTAAGAAGTCCTCCAGGTTCAACCGCATTTGAAGAAACTAAAGTGGGTTGGGTCCAGTGTCAGAAGGTTTCCTGTGTCATTCTTAATCATTTCCATGGCTTTCATTTATATTAGCATACTTGGGTCATTCCCAGCCTTATCCCTTCAGAGGGTGACTGTGCAAAAAAAACAAAATGTGGTTCAAACCAAGGAGTCACGCGATTACGTGGTAGTTTACCCCTAGAGGCAGAGGGGTAACAACAACAGACACCGCTCTAGAGGCAGAGGGGTCCAAAACCAGGGAAACAGAGAGCCTCTCTCTGACAAGCCCTTTCAGCATCCCTGAGATGTTGCCCGGCTGTCCATCCTTGGAGGCAGTCGGGGGAAGATTATCACTGTACCCAGAAGCCTGGACCCTCACTCAAGACAGATGGGTACAGTCGATCATATCCAGGGTTACAAAATTCCTTTCGAGGAAAGTCCTTTCTTCCTCAAATTCCCTTCCAGATGTACCACCCGGTCTAAGGGAAATTGCAGAGTTAGAAGTCTAAAACTACTGCAAAAAGAGCCATTCAGCCAGTTACACAGACCATTCAGAGCCCGGAATCTACTCAAGGTTCTTTTGGTCCCCAAAAGACGGGAGACTGGAGACCAATATTGGATCTCAGCAGACTCAACAAGTCTGTGAGGAAGACAAGATTCCGAATGGTCACTCTTCAGTCAATTCTGCCCTTCTTACAGAAGGACAACTGGATGTGCTCAATAGATCTATCACATCAAAATTCACAGACGCTCCAGGAGATTTCTCCGCCGCTGGGGTCCAGTCATTTCCAGTTCAGAGCCCTGCCCTTTGGTCTCACTACAGCCCCCAGAGTGTTCACCAAATGCATGGCAGTGGTCACGGCTCACCTGAGACGTCAAGGATTCCAGGTGTTTCCGTATCTCGACGACTGGCTCCTGTCAGCCACCACCAGGCATCAGCTTATCCAAGCCAGGGATTACACAATAAACTTTGTTCTCATTTGGGCATCTCGATCAACTTCAAAAGTCATCCTTATCGCCCTGCCAGTCTATTACTTCATAGGCGAAACTTAAACACTGTTCGGATGTCAGCTACCCTTACAGATCAAAGAGTTTCAGACATTCAAAGTCATGTCAGGATCATTCTAGCCAACAAGAAAGTACAGGCCAGAATGGTTCTAAAGGTATTAGGTCTCATGGCTGCGGCCATTACTCTTCTTCCCTGGCTCGCTTCTACATGCGCCTTCTTCAGTGGATGCTGTTCACACAGTGGTCATAACAACTTCCAATGCGCACCAGATTCTGGTGACACAGACTTGCAAAGATCATCTTGCTTGGTGGATCACATCTCCCAGGTTCACCAAGGCAGACACTTTGTACCCCATCCCCGTAGCCACTGTCACCACGGATGCCTCCCTGATCGGGTGGGGGTCATTATCAGGGCAGGATGGTTCATGGACGTGGCAGCCGCTCGAATACCACCTGCACATAAATGTCCTGGAGATGAGAGCAGTGCTTTTAACGCTTGCAAGCCCTCAACGACTTTCTTCCCGTAGGGACAATTGCAGTCCACACAGACAACATGTCTGTAGTTTGGTATATCAACAAACAGGGCGGAACCAAGTCCTACCCCTTGTGTCGAGAAGCGCTCAGACTTTGGCAATGCGCACTCTCCTCTCATCGGTTTCTGGTAGCAACGCATATCCCTGGGAAAACCAACATTGTAGCGGACAGATTGAGCAGAGCTATTCTCATGCCTCACGAGTGGTCTCTCAAGCAATCTATAGTGGAAGAGATTTTTCTGGAATGGGGTCACCCATGTTGCGATCTTTTTGCTACTCCCCAAAACAGCAAATGCCCAGACTTCTTCTCTCTCTTCCCTCTTCCAGGCCATCCCCCCAGAGACGCTCTGACCCAGGATTGGCCCCAGGGACTTCTTTATGCCTTCCTCCATTTCCTCTGATCCCTCAGGTTATCCAGAAAGCACCGCTTTGAGAGCCAAATTGATTCTCATTGCCCCTTACTGGCCTCGACAAGTTTGGTTCCCGTTCCTCCATCATCACCTTTTGGTGCAGCCGTGGCATCTGGACCCAGTGCCAGATCTTCTGATTCACCAATCCGGTCAGCTGCACCGGTCAATCCCTTCTCTCAACCTCACAGCATGGTTGCTCCACTTCCTTCCTTAGCCAGGCTTCCGTTGATCTCTAACCCAGTTAGAGACATCATAGTAGCTTCGCTAAAATCCTCTACCAGGAGGATTTATACAAGCAAATGGAAACGTTTCTCTTATTGGGCTAAGGCCAAGATTGATCCTTTCACTGCCCCTGTTCAGGCAGTCCTGGACTTCTTAGCAGAGATTTTTCATGCAGGCTCCTCTTCTTCCACAGTCAGAGTTCAATTGGCTGCTATTCAACTTTCATGTCGGGATAGCAGATCACAAGATTATGTCCCCTAGGCTCTGCAGGGCCTTCTTGAAAGCCATTTTCCTACTAAAGCCTCCCATCAGGCATCCTCCTCCCCAGTGGGATCTAAATTTAGTGCTGACATCCTTGATTCTTCCCCTTCGAGCCAGCTGTTTCTTGTTCCCTGAAATTTCTTTCTTGGAAAACTTTATTCCTAGTGGCTATTACATCTGCCAGGAGGGTGTCTGAACTTCATGTCTAAAAAAGTGCCCCTATTTGGTTTTCACAAAGACAGAGTATCTTGAGAACTAATCCGATTCCCTAGCCTAAGGTCGCTCTAAAACAATTTGAATCAATCCATGATCTCCTTATTTTTCCCAAACTATTCAGTTAAGCTGAACAAAAGCTAAATTACCTTGATTCCACCGTCAACTCAGATATTTTTTTGGAAGAAAAAAAATTTTGGAAATCTGAAAATTTCCTAAGGGATAATATTTCTTGGCTTTGTTTTAAAACCACCTGTCTAGATTTTCTTCGGGCATCTCTAAATTTAATTTCTGGGGAACAGCTGTGCTCAAAACCTAAAGCACATTCAACAGGACTTATTAACCTTACAGCTTTCAAGCTTTGCTGCCTTAGACACTATTTGTGCAGGGGACTTAGGCCACTCCTCTACTTTGTTTCCAATTACAAGGACTTCCCCCAGGGAGGTAGCCAGTTTTGGCTCTAGTCCTTAGAGCCAGCCTTGAGCCACCCAGGAAAGGGGCTAGGGAAGCCGTCCCTCAATAGTATGAAACCCAAGTTGGATTAACATTAAAAGTTACTACCTACCGTAAGGTCCATGTTGTTACCTTTTCCCTCGTCCTTCTTGGAACCCTCCTTAAGAAGGCCTGGACAACCTTTCTATAAGAAACTTTTATGTGAAGCGTCAGACCTGGGTTCCTGTTCCCTTCTTAATTTCTTTTACATTTGAATATTAGTCATACTTGGGCTTTGCCTCCGGATCCATTGAATCGGGGGCTTACCCTTGCATCATGGGATATGGGGCTGCCTTTTGTGGCAAAAGTGTCAGAGGCTAAGTGAATGGTGACACCAGTGGCTGATCAACCCATTAGGATGAAAGAAGGACCTGGAAGCAACTAACATGGGACCGTTAAGCTGGGAATACTTCCCTTTACAACTGCATTTTAAAACAAACTCTATCACAGCTTTGGGGTTTGCTAGGTTTGAGCACTGGGTTAAGAGCCCTAGTTTACATAAATCATTATTTTAGTAAACATAAGATTAATTTAACTCCTACTAAGGCCTCTAGGCATCAAATATTGCCTGTTCATATTTGTATCAATAATTCCAAAACCAGGCTATGTGTAGGATTTTATTTCATCTTAAAGCTTACACAATAGCAAACTCAATTGCATTAGTATTTGACCTCTATCTATTGCAGGTAAACAGATTTCAGCTGTTGTTTTTATTATATTAATTTATATAGATATAATTTTCACATTTTTGCTAAATATCTCAACAACTAAATAACAAAGACAGAACTCTTTTAGACTCATATGAAAGCTCTCAGCTACATGAATAAAATGCTGCTGGCAGTATGTTTGTAATTTGAGTAGTTGCTGAGATAGTGTGAGTTGTTTACAAAATATTACAAATGTAATAATTACTGTGTTTACTGGGGCTTATAAAATTATTTTTAAGACTTAGAAACTAAAGAATGCTACCACTATAAAACTAGTTTGTGCTGAAGAGTTTGCCATTGACAATTTTTTCATAACCCCTATGGTTCCAGAGAAATGAACATTTGTTTGAAATGTGAGGACATAATATGATTCTGTCAGCAAGCTTAGGCTTCACCCATTGGAAGTTACAGTGCAAACATCCTGAGCTCCATTGGAGTGAATGAGTTAAGGATGAATTTGTCAGCTAGATTTGCTATATCAACTGCTTCTGTGAATCTGGCTCCATTTACCAACATTTTTACACACTCTTGTGTCCTGCCTTTGAGGTTTCAGACATAGCTAAAGAAGACCTTATGGTTGGCCATGGTGTGGGACACTATCTTTACTTACAATGTACAGTTCTACCACTAGCTTAAACAGAAAATTACAATTGACATTTTCATGGATGAAAGCTTTCCTGTATCAATTTGTTCCCCAACTGCATGTTACAACAAACTACCCATCACAGCTGCAACTTGCATAAGGTGACAGCATTGTTCGTGACAGCACCATAATTTAATAGCCCTATTTTTACATAAAATCATTATTTTTTGTAAACATAAGATTAAATTAGCCACTAGGCATCAACACATGTTAATAAAAAGCAACAACTGAATGCTTTAGCAGCATTCATTTTTGTCAAGGCACACACATAATCTTTAAAACCACTGTAGAAAAAGGGAAGGGTTTTAGACAAAGTCAAGCTGCAAGAAGCTAATCAGATAAAGCCAATACTGAAGCTCTAGTCCTACGACTCTGCGCTACAGATTAATGTCCGAAACTTAAGCATGTCTCAGCGGGGGTGGGGGGTTACACGCAAAGAACAGGGGAACAGAAAAGCACTGGAATCCAATTTTAACCATGTAAATGATAAGCACAGCATGAAATTGTAGCAGCAAAACTGGAATATAAACAACTGTAAAAGCACTGAAGCACCAATCCTGCAACAGAATATACAGTGATCTCACTATTGTAATTCTTCCACTATCTGAAGTGTCAGACTACATACAAATTTACCAGTATCACTGTCTATGGAAAAAAATGCAGTAAAAATGAGGACGATATTTGGCATCAGTTCATAGATCTGCTACAGTTGCGAATGAAACTACAAGACTACCTCTCCAGAGAGGGTTCAAAATACTAATAGCTAACATTTGCAGGTAATTCTACTTATGAAGATAGAAGTTCAGTGTAATGTACAAACGTAATCTTCCAACAACTGCAAATGAAGCTACAAGACTTGGGCCCTAGAACAAACTAAAAAATGCAAACTTAACTTTTTGGCTAAAACATGAAAATGAGCAGAAAAGTACAAAATAAAATCATCCATAGGTCACTCTTAAGTGCAGTTTGTGGTATTGAAAGAAGTTGGATAGCTCAAAGGTATGCATTACATTTTTAATTATATACAAAAATGTTCTCGCAGAGCCACAATAGATGCAGATGCTGCACCCATAGTTATACAAGTGGTCTGATGAAAATGTCCACCTTTAATTTAGAAAAAAAAGTAAGTAAGTAATGTCTTTCGGCTTTTCCCGGTTAGGGGTCACCACAGCGGAACTCCGGTCTGCTAATGATTGGCAGTGGATTTTTTACAGTGCCGAGTTGCCAGCCCATCGTTCGAAGAAGGCATACTCATTCACACGTGCACCTACCTGCAAGTCTTTAATGTCACTTGACCATGGGAAAGACATGCAGACTCCACACAGAAGGTGTTTCAGCCGAGAATCGAACGGGAGAACCTCTTGCTGTGAGGTGACAACGCTAACCCCTGCACCATTGCAGCATAAATTAGAAAAAAAAGTATTTGTTAACATTAGTTCTTTAAATTCAGTCAATAACCTAATGTCCTCATTGGTCAACAAATTAAAACAAGATATTTCTTCCACAAGCCAGTTTAATCCTACAGAATGTAATGTTATAGTGAACAGGTGCTTAAAATCCGCAGTTACAAAAATCACTTTATCAGAAAATCCAGTATTGGAAATGTACTTCAAAAAAGTCATAAATCCTTTAAAATATAACTATATGCATAAAAAATAACTTACCGTCAGTCATTGTTGCCAACTTTTCTGTCTTGGAGCCAGTGACAGAAATGGTTGATGAAAAGATGGATTTTCAAAGCTGAACTGTAGAATTACTGAAACGTTTTACAAGATTTCTCACGTTACATGATTTTTGACTTTTGCATCATCAAATACAGTAACAAAAAAAAATCAGTAGAGGAATATGCAATATTTCATCCTTAGATACCTTTGTAAAATTTAGCAGCTTTTAGCATAAGCATGAGCAATAAATTGCATCTGTCATCACTACCTTTATATGGTTTCAATATATAGACAGAGTTGACCTGTCTCAGTTCATATATTAAGCTTCTCTCTGCATCAGTGAGGTTATAGAAGTGGTATTTAGCGTTTGTATTACATATTTGCCTAATATCAGCTTCACACAACCACTCAAACATTTTTCTGTAAGGAATTTAACAGCCAAGTTTCAGTGCTATTGTTACTGAATGGCACAATATCAATGTAGGATAGCTTGCTGTGGTAGAAATCCAAACTAATAAGGATACAATGAAAATTTGCCAAACAGTTTTCAAGAATCCAGTCTTTTGCTATATTAAATTGCATTGGTGAGAGCACAGTTCATTGCTGTAATCCAGTCTTGACTGTGAGTGGGTCTTAACAGTTGCGAATACATTTTGACTCTTCTTTGGTATCTTTGTAAATATTCTGTACGATACTTATCAACATGTTTGTAGTCCTTCGTTGTGGAGTGCATTCCATAAGAATTTTCTAGCTATGCTGTTGAATGCAGTTGAGAAGTCTGTACAAATGATGTCTGTGTTTTGATTACCGTACATTCTTTTTTTTATATTGGCCATCTTAGAACAAACCAGTTATCTATGCATCATCAGCCAAGTTTTAACCTGATTTGAGATTCTGTGCATTATTTTTCTCTGTTCCTAGTTAACTGGGTAAGCGGAACTGGTATGAAAACGTTACTAGCTATTGATAGAAACCTATCGTCCTTATAGTTCTGACAGTCTAGTCTCACACTTTTTGGGAATTGGTTTGTTAACTGAATTTTCCAGTGTTTTGGTATGGTTTTAGACTCTTGTGTGTTTGTCCACATTAAATAAATAACACTTTTTCAACAACAGGCTTTTACAGCTTTTGTGGAATATTATCGACCTAAGTTAACTTTGTTTTTAATAGTTGATTTATAATGATTTTAATTTCATGTTTGGTTGATGAGTATGTGCTGATTGGTTCATGGTTTTTTAAACTGTATATGTAAGTACTCCATCTTTTCTTCAGTGATCATGAGAGTGGAATCATTCTTAGATTTCAGGCATGTGGCTTGTTGAGGGAGCTTTCTACTACAAGCTCACAGAATGTTGTGCATTTTGTTTGTATATTATTTTGGTTTCTTTATTAAGTTATGCATTTATTTTTTGGCTTTATTCTCCCACCTTTAATTTTCGTCATTCCTCCGGCTTTTTTGACCTGTCTATTTAGATGGCCTTGTGTGTTAGCTTTGCTTCCTTATTTTGTCTGCTGCATCAAATATATGATTTATTATCCATTTCTGGTTTCTTCATCTCATACAGTTTCTGTTGCTTTATTTATTGTATGTTTGAATTTGGCCCAACTATCTTCAGTGTTCTAATTTGCCATAGTTGTAAAGCAGTTTTGAGTTTTCTTCTGAAATAAGGTTTATTTTCTCTTAATATCATCTTTGCATCAGAAGAGTAGCTGGCCCTTCTAGTGCCCAGAGCTGTTCTCTAAAGTGGTGTCCTGCCCACTCGGCTTTTCACTAGAAGAGCAAAAAATAAATAAATAAATAAATAAATAAAGGAAAAAAGGTAAAAAGGTATCTCGTCTGATATGACACTTCTGCCTAGGAGGAGAAGCGCCAAGTCCCAACTCCCTACCCTCTCATACTCTGCATGACATTATTTATTTATTTGATATTTGTTGACCGGGATAGTCCACCTGAGCTTTTGCCCTTTCTCATCAGAGGCCTGGAATAAAAAGCTCCACAGTACAGATAATACAAATAAAATATTCAACAGTACAAATTACAGTAGAGAGTCGATTATCCAAACTAATTGGGACCTAGTATAGTTCGGATAATCAAACTGTTTGGATAATCAAACATATAAATGAAATGGATACAAAACTTCTAAAAATGTTTTTGATGAATATTAAGCAAGAAATATAAAACAAATTTATTGTAATTACAAAACGGTACAGTATGTTATTGTAGTACAAGCTCAAAAAATATGCACAAGTGAATACATATAATGTTTACACATTCAAACTTTATGATTTTTCCTACCCAAAAACTTTGGAAGGCTGTGTTCATATAATTGAAGTTTCAGATAATCAATGTTCGGATAATCGACTCTCGATTGTATGCAAGTGCAATATTCCAGTAAAAGGTATGCAAGTAAAAAATTATCAGGAGTAAAGTGAAGTATAATAAACACAATAAATAGTATAAACAATAAAAGTTAAAACAGATGACCAAATTGCAGTGCAAGTGAGAGATCCCAGAAATAGAAATAGAGGCATTAAAATGACTGGTAGGTATAGAGGAGGTAGATAGGATCAACGTGGCAAAAATACAGAAGAATTGTTATAGGTAATTTAGTGACAGAATCATATCAAGAGATGAAATTAGAGAGAGAAAGGTAGATTTAAGAAAGGAGATAAATGTCAGATTACTGGGGCAGGAGTTTGGAGGGGTATAGAGAGCAGTATTAGATGATTATGTTGATACTCAGGAAGTCAGAAAAGCTAGCTTAATTATGGGAAAGGAAGAAGTAGGAAGGCAGGAAAGAAGGTAGAAGAATAAGGATGAAAAAGAGAAGGGAAGATATTAAGCTGGATATTAAGTTGGACATTAGTGTAAAAAAAAATCTGGTGCTTCTTCCTTCTCTCTGAAGGAGGAGCACCAGATCCCTAATGCTCCCACATTCTGTGTGAGAGCAGAAAATAGTACGTTCTCTGAAGTGGCTGTCGAAAACACCAGGTCCTAAAGCTCTCTATCTTTGCTCCTTGCTGTCGCATTTACATGAGGGATAGGAGCATTATATTAAAAAAAATGGATCTGCATGATTAATCCTTTAAGCCCTAGGATCAACATTAGCGGCCATAATTTTAGATCATCTAGCAAGATTTCACAGGAGAATTCCTCAATGGATGCTATCAACTCAATGTTTGATTCTGTATCAACGCGTCAGTCCAAGTAAAAATCACTCAAGCATGCAAAAGGTATCTTTGGTGATGGAGTCGATTACATCAAGTTCTTCAAGGCCATCCTTTCATTCTCTCCCAGCCCAAGGCCATAGTGACCATGGATGCATCCCAGATTGGGTGGGAGGGGGGCATTTCCTGGGGAAATCAGTCCAAGGCACTTGGTCTCCTGAAGAGGCCAACATGCATTTCATAGTCCTAGAAATGAGAGCAGTGCTCTTGGTGTTGCAAGCATTCAGTGACACTCTCCCTTCAGGGACAATTGCGATTCATATGGGCAATATCTGGGTAGGCTGGCACATAAACAAGGGGGTCTTACCCCTTGTGCCAAGAAGCCCTCAGAATGTGGCAATAGGCAATCTCTTTCAACCACTTTCTGATAGCAATGCACATCCCAAGAAAGTCCAACATGAAAGCAGACAAGATGAGCAGGTTCTCCCCTAAACAGCAGGTGTAGCAGGTTCTTTGACCTGATGTTCCCACTGGGGGAATCAACGAGGGATGCTGTGCTCCACGATTGGCTCCCTGGTCTCCGCTACGCTTATCCCCTAACTCCCTTGATTCCCAAATTTGTGTAGAAAGCTAACAGGTTAAAGAGCAGAGTCATCCTCATTGCACCTTACTGGCCTCAACTGATTTGGTTCCCGTTTCTTTGGTCTCATCTTCTTTATCTACCTTGGATTCTGGATTTGATTACAGACCTCCTGTCTCACCTGACAGGCATGATTCATCCGGATATCTCAGATCTAAAGTTGACAGCATGGTTTCTCCACTTCATTTAATAGCCAGACAACCTATGCTCTCTTCCCCTGTCCATTGTATAATTTTATCTTCCCATAAAAGTTTTACGAGGAAACTTTACAGAAGTAAATGGAAGAGATTTGCTTTTGGGAGCATTAGAAACATACTGACCCTTTTTCAGCCCCTGTACAAAGTGTCCTTGAACTTTTGGAAACAGTTTGCAACAAAGGAGCTAGCTCCCCAACCATTAAAGTTCATTTGGCAGCAATCTCTAACTTCCATATTGGATTTGAGAATTCTTCCTTGGCTTTATCTAAGCCTTGTATGAGCTTTTTAAGAGGCAGTCTTCTGTTAAGGCCACCTTATAAAGACCCTACTCCACCATGGGCCTTGAATTTAGTACTGCAGACCTTAATTCATTCTCCCTTTGAACCAGCAGCAAAATGTGATCTTAAATTCCTGACCTGGAAAACTATCTTTCTGGTGGCTGTTACCTCTGCTAGAAGAACTTCTGAACTTCAAGCTTTGTCCTCTAAACCTCCCTACTTGATTTTTCTTAGGGATACAGTAACATTATGAACCAACCCTTCTTTCCTTCCTAGGGTAGTGTCAGAATCTAACATCAACCAGTTTATTAATCTGCCTGTCTTCTTTCCAAAATTTGAAAACAAAGGAGAATACATATTGCACTTTTTAGATGTTCATAGGTTCATAGGTTCATACTAGGCTATCTGCCCGTGGGCATTTATAAGCCTAGCCCATTGTTTCGCCACCCCTTTAGTATGGGGAACTATACCCATTATTTTGCTGTGCCTCTGTCGAGCAGTGACACTGAGGTAATTCCTGGGGTATATCTGCGATCTCCCATCCATTGGTCAAGATTTCTCTTGAACAAGGCCAGCGAGGTGCTCTGCCTCACATGTACCGGGATTTTGTTCCACAGCATAGGGAGTCTTTGGGTGATGAATCTATCCCTCCAGCACGCCCTATTATCAGCCGTGTCGCGGTTCATGTCTCCGGCCCTTGTGGCTCTGATGGATCTAGATTTTTTGAGGTGAAGCATATTCATCAAATCTGGGTTTGACATGGCCTTGTATGTTAGGCAAAGGTCACCTCTGAGCAAGCGGTAAGTGACTGAATAGAGCTGGAGTTCTTTCAGTCGGGCAGCATAGGACAGATTTTGAGACCCTTTATCCTTTTGGTGAGGAACTTTTGTGGCCTCTCCAGCTGCTGCAAGTGTCGGGTCAGATACATTCCGAATGGGGCATTGTACTCAATCATTGGTCTGATGAGTGATGAGTAAAAGGAGACTATGACCTCCTTGATCTAGATGAGAATCCCTTCATGATAAGGTGGGCAATGTAGAAGGACTTCCTAACTACTTTAGCTACATGGGTGTCGAATGACAGACTACTATCAACCTGGGTCCCCAGGTCCCTGATAACTTCTTCTGTGCTCAGTGGATTGCCACCTATTTGGTAGCTAGGGTAACCTTGTTTTTCCCGAAGGGTATGACTATGCATTTTTGGCATTTAACTTTAGGCCGTGGCTCTGGCACCAGTTATCCGTTTCTGTGAGACCCTTCTGAAGGATATCTGTGTCAGATGTGTTTTCTACTATGGCGCCCAGTTTGCAGTCATCTGCAAACTTTGTCAGCCATAACCCTCCTGTGTTTGCTTGTACTGAAAAGTAGATGCCAAACAAGAGTGGGCCCAGATCTGATATATGTGGGACACCACTTGTGACAGGCTTTGAGTCTGACATGGCGCCAGCAACTCTGACCCTGTGGGTTCTGTCACTCAGCCAGTTTGCAACCCATCTTGTGATGTATGGGTTAACATTTAAGCTGATGAGTTTTTCAATGATACCCGAGTGGGGTATTGTATCGAAGGCCTTAGCCAGATCGAGGTAGGCTGTATGGACTGCCTTTCCTCATCAATGGCTTTGGTGACTGTTTCAAAAGTCAACCAAGTTTAAAAGGCATGATCTGCCTTTGACAAAGCCAAACTGGGTTGGATCCAAAGTCTGCAAATTCCTATGTCTTTATTTATGAGGTCCATTATGATCCTCTCCATGGCTTTGCAGATAAGGCTTGTCAAGCTAATGGGCGGTAATTTCCAGGGTCTGTGGAGGCACCGCCTTTGTGAAGTGGGACCACAGTTGCAGTGCGCCACTCCTGATCCAGAGGTAAGACTTTGATTAAACGGCTGTCCTAGCTGTGCGTTTAATTCCTCATTGAGTTCGTGGGGCACACAGCCGACACCATCGGGTCCCATGGATCATGTGTTTTTCGCTTTGGTGAGAGCAGTTATCAATTGGGCGCTGCAGATGTTTGGGGGCGTGCACTCATTTGGTATAGATATCTCTCCTTTTGGGGAGGGGAGAAGTTTGCACTGAACCTGTCAGCCAGTATGTTGGCAATGTCTGTAGGAGCAGTAATCTTCACATCATTTTGAACTAGTTCTGAGCATATCTGGGAGTTTCCTCCTAGGTTTCTAACATAGCTAAAGAAGGCCTTATGATTGTCTTTTGAGTCTTTAGCTATTTTTCTCTCAAATTTGCTTTGGATGATTTTATGAGAGCTCTTAGTTTTTACTTATAGTGATCAAGGGTGTCTTACCTTTTAAGGATTTTGCTCTATCTTGTAGTAGCTTCCACCTTTGTTGTAGAGTTTGTTTATGGCTGGGGTCCACCAGACTGACGCTTGCCTTTGGTACAAAGAGTCTTTGTTTTGCTTGGGATTGCCTTATCCATGCAGTCCTGCAGGTGCTGGTAGAAGGCGTTTGTAAGTGATTCAGCGGCTTGAGTATTGTTTTCCCTGGGGCCTGAAAGGAGACCACACTAGTCTTTAGAAGTGTGAAGTCGGCTTTTGAGAAGTTCTTTACTGTGGTCTTTTATTTCAGGTGGGGTGGGATGAGGACCTCCAGCGAGATTAGTTTGTGATCTGATCTCACCAGTGAGGGGTATACTTCGGTGTTGAACATTGTGCTCCCATGTTCGTGATGATGAGATCAAGTATGTTATCTCCTCTTGTGGGGATGGTGACTAGTTGTTCCATGGCATTTGAGTTTATGAATTCCAGGAACTTTTGGGCTAGGGTGTTTGGGCTTGAGTAGTGTTCCCAGTCTATATTAGGGTAATTGAAGTCACCTAGTATGATGGTGTTTGGTGATACATTTATCCCCTCTAGTGTTTTCAGGAAGGCCATGTGAGTTTCCTGAGTTTGTGAGGGTGGCCTGTAACATGCTACAATTTGCAGAGCAGTCTTGCCTATGGTTAATTGCACCTGGATGGTCTCCGATGCATCGGTTGCCACCAGTCTTGAGGTGTGGGTGTCCTTGATGAATATGGATACCCCTCCTTTCTTGGTATTGTCCGGATTTTGGGGCGGAACGCATGATATGAGGTAAAACCTGATAGCTGGGGTGCTCTCAGGAGCCTTGAACCAGGTTTCTGTCACAGCACAGACATCGATGTTCTCCATACTGAGAAGGGCCTCGAGTGCGTGCATTTTGAGATTTAGACTTCTGGCATTGAGCAGCATTACCCTTAGTTTTTTCCTTTTTGTGTTCTAGGGTGGTAGGTTTAGAATTTGAGCCTTGCCTAAAAAGGCACTATGGGGTGGCAAGAGCCTTTGCCAATATCCGAATCCCAGGGTGACAGGTGCAAGCCCCTCAGCGTGGCTTGTCCAGCATGTCATCCCAGGCAGACAGATACTGGATCCCCTTTGAATGACACCAGTGTTTAAGCCAATTGTTAAAGCTGATCATCTTATCTCTGTATTGTGGCATCATTCTTGGTGAAGGTAGGATACTGCTCAAGGTCAGGGTCATACCTGCCTGGGCTACATAATCAGAGAGCTCCTCAATGTCTCTTTTCATGTAGTCCAAAGTGGTACGTCTCAGGTCGCTTACACCAGCGTGGACAATGACTGAGTCATATTTGTACCTGCTGTTGAGAGACCTGAGTGCTTGCGTTATGTGGCGGATTCTAGCCCGACAGGCAGCTTACTGTGACCTTCTCCTTACTCAGTCTGGTGAGCGGGACATCAGTGTGTCTGACTATGGAGTCACCAATGACTAGTGTGTCTGGCATTGTGTTTGGCCTTAAGGGCTGTGACTGTTTGACACTCTGACTGTGAGGTCTATGTGTTGCGGTGTTGTGTTCTGAGGTGGTGGTTGTTTGGGTGTCTGCTTTTGTGGCCTCTGCTGTTTTGGTAGATTTTTGATCAGAGCCTCCGAGTATGTCTTTGTGTGTTTATGTGTATGATTTGAGGTTGTAATGGTACTATGTGAGACTGGGTCTATAGTGTGTGTGGTAACCTTCTCCTCCTGACTGGTCTTGCCAGTCCTATGTTGAGAGAGCTCAGCCTCCAGTTTGGCCGTATAGTTGCATCTCTCGCATGTATTTGTGTTTTGTGGGAGGAGGAAAGGGTTGTCTGTGTACATGAGGCAATTGAAACATTGCCTCAATATTCAGGTTCACCAGCTGAGCAGGAGAGGACTCTAGCAACTGATCCTCGACATGCTAGAAGGGTAGACGAAAAACTTTAAAAAAAAGATTCTGGGGCGTGGGTGACCGAAATGGGGGTTGCCTTTTGGGGTACTATCTATGACAAGAGTGCCGTATCAAGGTAATAAGTACTGTAGGAGCAAGTGCTAGGTTTAATAGATAGAGAATAGCCTACTTGGAGTCAAGTAGAGTTGATCTTTTTAGTTATAGGATACGCTGATTTGATCAGTAGTATAGTTCGAGGAAGGTAGTTTTAAGGGAAAATTTGAAGAGTGGACTTTAGGTAGCCGAATAGTTTAAACCTGCTTAACCGGCACTGCCCTAGTGTGCAACAGTGGCAGCTCAATCGCTCTAAATCGCGTTTAAGCGTTTTATACCAGGGGCTGGAAAAAGCTAGAAACTGGCCCAAAACGACCAATAAACTACTAGTTACTGGCTGAAACCTCACAAAACTGGACAAAGGCAGCTCAATGCTTCCCACTCCCACTGGTAAGCAAGGTAGCTTCCTTCCCCAAATAAGGCAAGGAAACAGTACACAGCAACTACAACCAAAGCCCAGGAATGAGCAACTCTGAAACTGGACTAAACTAGTAAAGCAGGAAAGCAAGGTAGCTTCCTTTCCCCCAAATAAGGCATGGAAACAGTACACAGGAACTACAACCAAAGCCCAGGAATCAGCAACTCTGAAACTGGACTAAACTAGTAAAGCAGGAAAAACAAGAGATATTTTTTCTTTTTTTTTTTTTTCACAAAACAGGCAGAAACAGGTACAGCAAACACTTATAAATGCTATGAATCAGCTACTACAGCTTACACAGAAGAATTTGCTACAAATACAGTCAAATAGTAACAAACAAGGATTCCAAGTGCAATATTAAGTTAAATGCAGTAAAACAGCTTCAATGTAACAGAAAGGCAGGCGAAATACAGTTGCTAGGTATTCAGATGTGGAAAGCAACAAAAATATACTTAGTATCAAGAAAAGTCGCTTATTCAGCTCTCTGCAGCCTGGATTACTCTGCTGGCCCACGTGGAGTCTGTGCTGAGTAGGTACAAGCTGAAAGTTTTATACCAGGGGCTGGAAAAGCTAGAAACTGGCCCAAAATGACCAATAAACTACTAGTTACTGGCTGAAACCTCACAAAACTGGACAAAGGCAGCTCAATGCTTCCCACTCCCACTGGTAAGCAAGGTAGCTTCCTTCCCCAAATAAGGCAAGGAAACAGTACACAGGAACTACAACCAAAGCCCAGGAATCAGCAACTCTGAAACTGGACTAAACTAGTAAAGCAGGAAAGCAAGGTAGCTTCCCTTCCCCAAATAAGGCAAGGAAACAGTACACAGGAACTACAACCAAAGCACAGGAATCAGCAACTCTGAAACTGGACTAAACTAGTAAAGCAGGAAAAACAAGAGATATTTTTTCTTTTTTTTTTTTTCACAAAACAGGCAGAAACAGGTACAGCAAACACTTATAAATGCTATGAATCAGCTACTACAGCTTACACAGAAGAATTTGCTACAAATACAGTCAAATAGTAACAAACAAGGATTCCAAGTGCAATATTAAGTTAAATGCAGTAAAACAGCTTCAATGTAACAGAAAGGCAGGCGAAATACAGTTGCTAGGTATTCAGATGTGGAAAGCAACAAAAAATATACTTAGTATCAAGAAAAGTCGCTTATTCAGCTCTCTGCAGCCTGGATTACTCTGCTGGCCCACGTGGAGTCTGTACTGAGTAGGTACAAGCTGAAAGTTTTATACCAGGGGGCTGGAAAAAGCTAGAAACTGGCCCCAAACGACCAATAAACTACTAGTTACTGGCTGAAACCTCACAAAACTGGACAAAAGGCAGCTCAATGCTTCCCACTCCCACTGGTAAGCAAGGTAGCTTCCCTTCCCCCAAATAAGGCAAGGAAACAGTACACAGGAACTACAACCAAAGCCCAGGAATCAGCAACTCTGAAACTGGACTAAACTAGTAAAGCAGGAAAGCAAGGTAGCTTCCCTTCCCCCAAATAAGGCAAGGAAACAGTACACAGGAACTACAACCAAAGCCCAGGAATCAGCAACTCTGAAACTGGACTAAACTAGTAAAGCAGGAAAAACAAGAGATATTTTTTTTCTTTTTTTTCTTTTTTTTCACAAAACAGGCAGAAACAGGTACAGCAAACACTTATAAATGCTATGAATCAGCTACTACAGCTTACACAGAAGAATTTGCTACAAATACAGTCAAATAGTAACAAACAAGGATTCCAAGTGCAAGGATTCCATGTTCATAGACAGTTACATTTGTACTTACGTAGGACAAAAGAAGTTAGAAAATCTGATCAAATATTTGTCTCCTTTGTGGATTCCATATTAGGTAAATCAGTTACAAAGGTAACTTTGGCAAGATGGCTTACTGACTGTATATCTTTTGTCTACAGTAAATTGGGTATCTATTACCAAAACCTTTAAGAGCCCACTCAGCTAGACCCATGGCAACTTTATTAGTGTTCTTATCCAGGAATTCCATAGATGACATGTACAACTTCAACTTGGACTAATCCTCATACATTTATTGCTCACTACAAATTAGATCTGGTCTTGAGGAGAAGAGCAGGCTTTGGCTCAACCATGCTCAGGAATATCCTTCCTTAGAGTCCACCTGGGATTTCAGGTAGCTGGGGACTCTGTCCCAGCTGTTGAGGAATGAATGAAAATTGACACCACCAGATACAGAAGTTATGTACTCATCATAGCGTTCCATCTGAGTTGTCCATTTTCATTCTTCCTCAACTTTCCTCCTACCAACCCCCACCTATTTAACAAATGATTTCTGGAAGAACGAGAGTTTATAAGGACACCTCTGGTCTTTCCCTTGAGCTCCAAATAATGGCTTTCTATAATCAGAAATTCATAGTAATATGTCTTAATTATTCTGCTGTAGCAAACAAGATCTGAGGTATGTTGGGGTTGGTGCATTATGGGTAATGGAGAAGTTCGAGAGTTTTATAGTTACCACAGGTTATAGTCACGGACGAGTTGGATCAGAAGATTGGATCTGAACCCAACTGTTGAGGAAGAATGAAAATGGACTACACAGACGGAATGTTATGTTGAGTACATAACTTCTTTTTAATGCTTCTTGGAGTTGCTAAGTCAGCGATTGTTTTCGTAGCTGGACTCTGACTTGCCAAATATTACCCTTCTCCTTTGGACATGTAACTAAGGAAACAAAGAAACATTTCCCAAACCTGTAATCAAAGCACAAGTGTTTGTGATTTAGATAAGCAGAGAGAAATTGCTAATTGGTAGAGTTGCTATAGTTAGTACATCTGCCTGCTGGAGCATACACTTAGGACAGAACTAAATTTTTCATTAAGTGCCTGTAAGGTCTCCCTCAACAAGCTCATGATGAGTTTTCGTTTTTGTAGCCAAACCCATCATAGGTTATAGCAGTAAACATTTCACTTGTACTTTGGGGAGTTTACTTAGACTACCACATTATGCGCAAATTGCTCTTCCCAATGGACAGAGTCGCCTTATCAAGAAAACAGACCTGAGGGCATGTCCCTGGCCCTAAAGACCATTGAAACCAAGTCCATTGTGTGTTACTTAAGCAAGCACTGAGACTACAAATTGCACTTCATGTGCAGGAAGGCAAACAGGGGCATCACTCTAGAAAATGTGGTCCTCTTCCTCTCCTAGTCAGCTGATTAGGTCCAACATAAGGTAGTATTGAACCCACTCTGTTTCTTCCATGGTCCTGGAAGTTCTTGTATGCATTCCTGCCTTTCCCACATATTTCATGTCTTGTTGCAGAGTTCAAGGAAGAAAGACAAAAAATAATTTTTATCATCCTTTGGTGGCTGTTATGGATGTGGTTTCAGGCAGTGATGCATGAAATTCTTTTGGTCTAACCTAGGATGACCTGCATGATTGAAGTGACATTTAGTCTGCTAGATTTGGCAACTCTTGTGTCAGAAATGATTGATAGTGCTAAACAGCCTTCTACATGGTGTGCCCGTGTCTCTAAATGAAAGTTAAGCAAAGCAGTACTACATACTTCCCTGGTTGGTGAGCCTCATACACCTATGTGATATGAGCCTTAGTTATTCCAAGGTCATGGAGAGTATGACAGCTGTGTGTGCACATCCCTAATTGTATAGTGCAGCATTATGGCCCAGGACTGGTTAGTGGGCAGTTCTTTACAGGAGTGATGCAGCTAGCTCTGCCCTTCTTTAAAGAACCCCAACCCTTCTTGTGACCTAAACTTTGTGGTTAAGAGGCTTGATTGTTCAGCATTTGATTCTCCTAGCTTGACAGCATTGGAATCCATGGCTTGGAAGACACTTGATGTTGGCAGTCATCACCTGTTTTCATAGGATCTCAGCTCTTTAGACTGTTATGTGTAGGGAACCACATGCCTTTTTTTTCACAAGTATAGCATGTCCCTCAGGAGGAATCCACAGTTCTTTTGGAAGGTGTTTTTACAGTTATTACTGAACCATTTTATTAACATCCTAGCTTTCTTTGTGGCCGAAATCAAGAGAGAGGTGACTCTTCTTACCCATGACACAGACCAACAATTAAGGTGTTAACCTGAATCAGGTGCATAAAATTGTGGTATGACTAGCCATTGCTAGGCAGACACTTTGGAAGTGGATTGCCACTGCATTATTTTTTTCCTGTCCTGTGGCTAATTGCTCATTGGTAAATGTTGTGATTATTTATTTATTTATTTTATTTATTTATTTTACATTTGTTAACCGGGATGGTCCGGCTGGATACATGTCCATTTTCAGCGGAGTCCCGGGGAGAAAAGCTCCAAAGATACAAATTAAGCTAAGAAATAGACATTACAAATAAATGTTCAACTAATAGAGGTTACATAGAAGAAGATTGTAGACATAGTACATAGATATAACGAAACAGACAATCCACAAAAATGTGGTTACAATACAAGTTGATTGTAGACATAGTATATGCATTCTTCCGTGAGGCCAGTGGCATGCTTTTCTTTTTGACAATGGAGGTCGAGGATAACAATAGTTGGAGTTGCAGTCATAAAGGATCACATTAATTAAAATGAGGGGGAGTAGCTGAGCAGAGTGTGTTGGAGGGAAGTATGAAGTCTTAGTCTGGGTTGGTACTGGGGCATATCCAGTGCGACTTGAGGTGACTTATAAGTTTATGTTTAAATATGGTTGGAGAAGATTCTTTGGTAATGTCAGTAGGTAGTGAGTTCCAGATTTACCGACAGAGTTGGTGAAGAGAGTCACCTGCAGCATGGTTGGATTTGATTGTAAGTACTAGGAGTTTGGTGGATGAGTGGGCGAATGTTATTGTAGGGCAGATTGTGTTTCTTAGGGCTGGGGTAGTGTCCGTTGGTGGAGGATCTTATGCGACTTTGAGTTGGTTGAGCTGTAGGAGGTGGGGTAGTTCCAACCAGCCCAGGAGTTTCAAGTTCTGGCAATGGTGGGTACGGTAGGGTGAGTCAGTAGCAAATCTGGCGATTTGGTTGTAGCATGAAGACAGTTTTTTAAGATTGGTTTTATTCAGGTGGGAGAATAGTGGAGAGGCATAGAGAAGGGTAGATAGGAGGTGGGAGCGGGCAATTGTTATTCTAGCTTGGTGAGGTATGCTTTGATCCTGAACAGACTGCCAAGTTTTATATTGGTAGTTTTTATCGTTTGATTGATGTGTGCATCAAATCTGAGGTTGCAGTCGATCATGACACTCAATAGTTTAGTTTGGGTAACTGGGGTGATGATGGTACCATTATTAGCTGTTATATTGAACAGAAGTGAGGTGGTCCTGTGTGTTGGGGTAAAGAGAAGTAGTTTAGTTTTATTGGGATTTAGTATTAGGCGTTGGTTTAGCAGCCAGTTTTCTACCTTGTTGAAGGTGCTTTGTGTTATTTTGGTAAGTTCGGCTGGGGTGGAGGCAGTGCAGATCAAGGTTGAGTCATCTGCATATTGAATGCAGGTAGTCTCTGGTATGGCTGTGCTAAGTTCATTTATAAAGATGGAGAACAGAAGGGGACCTAGTATTGAGCCTTGGGGTACTCCTAGTCTGATGGAGAGGTGTGAGGAGAGTTTACCCTCCCACAGTACAGCCTGTTTCCTGTATTGTAGGTAGGATTCAAACCATTAGAGGGCCAGTTTGTTTAAGTTGTTGGCCTCCAGGCAGTTCATTAGCTTTTTGTGGTCCACCATGTCAAAGGCCTTGGACAGGTCTAGGAAGAGAGCAGAGGACAGTACGTTGTTGTTACGATTTTGATTTATGCTTAATTCTCCAGAGAAGTGCCTTCATGACTTATGTTAAGAATGTCTTTACTGCAGGTATGTCTGTCACAGCCTCTTGACCTTTGGTGCACATCTTCTCCAAGCATTATTGTCAACTGTGACTCAGGGAGTCAGGCAACGTTTCGGAAGTCACTACTCCCAGATGTAGTTGTCTGGATTCCATTCTTGTGAAGACCTCTTGGTATTTCCTTGCAGGTCAATATGTAAGCATCAAATCATTATTTCTTCATTTTAATTAAAGTGCTCACAAGTAGTATGGAGGCATACTGTCAGTCTTTGGTTATGGTATGCATGTGCTTAAGTAGCGAGAGTGGAATGAACTGGTATATGATCAGAGGTATGTAAATGTAGGATTTTACAGAAGAAAGTGCTGAATTCTGAGTATGGAAAAGATGTACCCAAACAACCAAGGAACTATGAAGGATGTGATATCACCTGTTACATAAAGCATGCTTATGTTGTTATCAAGAGCAGCTTACAGTAGTATAGTCAACTTGTATTCTGTTTCATGAGCGTCAGCTCATTTCATAACATTGGATGCATCTGACTTATGCAAGAGTTTAAGGAAGGAATTGTCAGTCATTTCCAAGTGTATGTATTGATCACCAACCTAATGGTTCAAGTAGGCTGAGTCAACAAGGATTCAGTGAAGTGAGATTACACATCATATTCCATTTTGAAGATATGTTTTATTGCCTGACCACATCTGTTTTTTAAAGAGACCTGGATGTTTGTGCTCCATGCCATAATAGAGTATGTTGGGTGTATTTGTGTTATCATCATAATAAAATATGTATAGATGTGGTTAACTATCTCAAATCTGAAGTAGTTTACTTCATTTGATCTTCAACCTGTCGGAATACGGATCCGTATCGGATCTGAGCCAGCAAAGATTACATCAGCTCCAAGCTCCAGACTCCTCCCCTTACCCATAACACACCTCCCTTGCCTTCCATCCCCAGATCTCGTTTGCCGCGATTGTGAAACATCGTATCTCTAGAGCTGCAGCTATCAGGGTGTTTTTGGATTGTAAGTTTACTAAAGTTTTCTGTTTATTTAGCCATTTTAGATTATTATAGGTACCCTTTCTCCCCTCTAATTGCTTTGGCATTGTGTGTAGGCTTGTAGTTAGTTAGTGTAGTTTGTCTGTGGTGCTCCTCTCCCCCCTTTTTAGTCCGTCTAGTGTGGTGAGTGGGTTTGTTGTTAGTTTATAAGAAGAAAGTTTTTTGTTTGTTCTCTCGCTTTCTTCTGTAAGCATGGCCAAAAGGCTTATCTTTAAGCACTGCATAGAGTGTGGCCATAAGTTCTCCCCAGCGGATAGCCACACTTTGTGTGTATTGTGTTTAGGTGTGGCCCACCTAAATGTTGATTGTTCCATTTGTGTGGGGTTCAACCCCTGAGCCTTGCAGGACAGAAAGGCCAAGTTGGCCCTCAAAGGGCTTCTTGTCACTGGTCCTCCCTCCTTGTCCTCTGCTTCAGTCACTGCAGCTGCCATGACTGCCTCTCCTGCTTCTCTGCCTCTGGCCTCCCCTCCCTCCCAGGCTGGGACTCAAACTCCCGCTTCTAAGCCTGTAATAGCAGAGCAGAGGAGGGGTAGAGAGTGGGAGAGAGAGTTGAGGATGAAGGAGAAGAGGAAGAGGTCTCCGGACATCTCGTCACCAAGCAAGTCTGCTTGGATCCATACTCCCCTTGGCTCCGGTCTCCGAGGTTCTCCCCGGAGCCAGAGGAGGCACCCCCAGTCTCCCAGGCCTCAGCTCCCCGACCGGCTAAGTCGGAGTCTGTGGCATCGTCTCGGTCGACCTGTTCTCTGTCGGACATAGATCTGAATAAGATGATGAGGCACTTTATCAGTACATAGATCCAGATGGGGGTCTTGCCAGCCCCCCCTCCCTTAGGAGGGGGCAGCTCGCTTCCTTTTTTTCAGCCTATTACTCCTTCCCTGATCCAACCTTTGGCTTCGGAGTTCTCGGATCCGAGGTTGGCCTTGGTCGGGGGGTGTCGGCACCGACGGTCCTCGTGTCCTCGATGCCGGCAGCTGTCTGGAGCATCTTGGATCCAACCAGTTCAAATCCGAGCTGATCTCAGAGCCGGAGCCTGGGGGTCGGATTCGAGGGAGTGGAACCTTTACCATCGGCTCCAACATTGTCGGTCCAGGTTCCCTCTCTTGGAGCTCCAGCCACTTTGGGTCCGGCTCCGATTCTCGCATCAGACCCGGGGAGACCGGTCTCCTTATTGGCTTCACAGGAGGTCTGCTCTCCTTCGGCGTTCAATGTGGTAGAACGGGTCCTCTCCATCAGATCGAAGCCCCTGACCACCCCCTCGGGCTCCATCCAGACCCCCTTGTATTACCAGAGGGACAGCCCATGCCCGAAGGGCCCCAGACATTTCCCCCAGAAGAACAGATGGCTTGCAAGCACTCCCTGTAGAGCCCCATGGGAGATGTGCCTCATGTAAGAGGAGACATTTGGACTCCCCTGAGTCCCTAACCGAGAACACAGACTTAGATGACGGGGAGGGCTCCCCAAGGTCACCTCCCAAAGATGTCTCCTTTGGAGATATCATGGAGATCCTGTGCCAGCAGGGAGGTTGGTCTGCCCCCAAGCCCTTCTCTGATGTTTCTGGAGGCCTTCAGCATGGGCCCATCTGTGTCTTGGATGTCCCCCCCCCCGCGGATCCTTTAGTGTATTTGATCACCTCGCGGCCGTGGAAGGAACTTGATACCATGGACCTGACCCCCAAGTGCCCTGATAAGGTTTTGAGTCCCCCAATAGACAGGCCTTCCTGGAACAAGGGCTCCCCAGTGGACGCCATGGTGGTAGTAGCAGCCAAGAAGAGGGAACTATCTCAGGAAAGTTCTTCTGTCCACCCTTCTGACCGAAAGTCTCGGATGATGGACTGGCTAGGAAAGCAGATGTATGCTTCAGCTACCGTTTCATTAAGGGCACTGAACTACTTGGCGAATGTCATGAGACTCCAATGCGACCTGGTGAAGGAGCTGCAGGAGTTTCCACCCAAGTCCATGTCACAGGAGGACAAGGCTTCATTCAGCATGAAAATGGCCACTTTGAGAGCAGCATCGAATACGTCCATGAGACTCCACTTCCATGCAATGGAATGAGCGGCTAGGGAGGCTGGGTCCAGTGTGCCCAGGAGGCGTAATGCCTGGCTCAGGTTGTGCCAATTTACTGAACCCTTTAAGGCGTCCTTTGCCAATGCCCCTTATGATGACTCGACTCTGTTCGGGAAGACCATCAGGGAGACACTAGTCCAGATGGAGAAGGATGGGAAGACACTGTCTCCTGTCAAGATCTGCTTCTCTAACCCCCAAAGGTCCTTTTCCTGGAACCAGAGATGACAAAAGAAGATGTGGTTTCGGAAGTCTCAGTATTCCCGGGACACTCAGGGCTCTTCTTCCCCCAGAGGCAGAGGGGGACAGAATGGATGCTGGCCCAGAGGCTGATGGGGTCCGAGAAACATCGGTTCTCAAGAACCTTTCTCAGATAGACCCAGGCAGCAACCCTGAGGAGTTGCCCGACTGCTCTACTCTGGAGGCAGTCAGGGGATGAATGTCCTTGCACCCAGCGGCATGGGAGTCCATAACAATGGACCGCTGGGTGCTGCAAATCATGTCCAGAGGATATTCTATCCCCTTCGTGGGTTCTCCAACACTTCCCGGATGTTCCACCCACGCAAAGGGAGGCAGCAGCACAAGAAATTTCCAAGCTGCTAGGAAAACGAGGCATCAAAACCATCCCCCCAGATCAGTCCGGATTGGGCTTCTACTCCAGGTTCTTTTTGGTGCCAAAGAAAATGGGGGACTTTCTACCCTGTACCTCTCAGTAGCCAAAGAAAAGTTCCAGATGGTCACACTACAGTCCATCATGCTGTACCTGCAAAAGAGTGACTGGATGTGCTCGTTAGTTCTCCAGGATGCTTACTATCACATAAAAATGCACAGAAGCTCCAGGAGGTTTTTCTGCTTCTGGCTAGGGGCCAATCATTACCAATTTCGAGCACTACCCTTTGGTCTAACCACAGCCCCCAGGGCGTTTACTAAAGTGATGGCGGTGGTAGCAGCTCACCTGAGGCTTCAGGGGATTCAGGTCTATCCGTACCTGGATGATTGGCTCCTCACTGCTCTCATCAGGCGTCTACTTTCCCAAACCAGTGTCTCCTTTATGACACTTGCCCTGAGTTTGGGTATTGCAATCAACACATCCAAATCTCTGCTAGAACCTGTACAGATAATAGACTACATTGGTGCCAGGATAGACACACTCCAAGGAAAAGTGTTCCTGACCTCGGAGAGTTCAAAACCTCAGGATGCATGTCTCCCTAATTTACCATTCTCATCTCCCGACAGCTGAATGTGTATTGAGGGCCCTAGGCTCGATGGCAGTGACCATAACTCTCCTTCCATGTGCCTGACTACACATGCAGATTCTTCAGTGGACTTTAGCAGTTCAGTGGTCCCTGTTGTATTTACCACTATCCTATCCACCTAAATCCAGTGAGTCAGTTGTCCTTCATATGGTGGATGAGCTCTCCAGACATTTTGGAGGGACGACCCTTCATTCCAGCCCCGGCCCAAGCCACAGTGACCACGGATGCCTCCCAACTCGTGGGGGGGGGCATTGTTCGGGCAGGACAGTCCAAGGCCTGTGGTCCCCCATAGAGACCAGTTTGCATATCAATGTCCTAGAGATGAGGGCGTTCCTTCTAGTGTTGCAGGCCCTTCATGCCTTTCTTCCTCAGGGGACGATTGCTATTCAGACAACATGTCATTAGTCTGGTACATCAGCAAACAGGGAGGGCCATGAGAGTGTGGGAATGGGCGATCACCACCGGTCGCTTTCTTATCGCAATGCACATTCCGGGATGGTCCAACATTCTAGTGGATAGGCTAAGTCGAACCATTCTAATGCCTTACGAGTGGTCTCTGAATCTGTCAGTAGCGGAACAGATTTTCAGCAAGTGGGATCAACCTTGCTGCGATCTATTCGCATCTCCTTCCAACACGAAGTGCAGCAGGTTTTTCGCTGTGAGCCCCCCGCTGGGGGAGTCGCCCAGAGGCACTCTTGTTCATGCAGTCTTCTGTATGCTTACTTTCCAGTTCCTCTCACCCCAAGGTTTCTGAAGAAAGCCTGTTGATTGGGGAGCAAGGTGATCCTCATTGCCCCATTCTGGCCTCGCCAGGTGTGGTTTCCCTTCCTTTGGTCTCACATTCTGGCTCCACCTTGGATCCTAAAATCCTTTCAGGATCTGATTTTACACCTATCAGGGGTGCCTCATCCAAATCTGGACAGCCTGAAGCTCACGGCTTGGCTGCTCCAGTTCCCATGATTGCTAGGACTCCCAGACTTTCCTCCTCAGTTAAGTCTATTTTGGTAGCTGCTCATAAGTCTTCAACCAGAAAGATTTATCGCAGCAAGTGGAAACGTATTTCTTTCTGGGTTTCTCAGAGGAGTTTAGATCCTTTCATGGCTCCTATTTCCGCCATTTTTGATTTCCTAGCTAATATTTTCCAACACGGAGCTAGTTCTTCTATTGTCAAAATTCAATTGGCTGCCATTTCTCATTTTCATGTGGGCAAGAATTCTGCATCATTGGCATCTTCTAGACTGTGTAAAGCCTTCATCAAAGGCACCTTTTTGCTACGCCCCCCGGTCAAAGATCCTGTCCCTCCGTGGGACCTTACTATGGTTCTCCAAGCTCTGGTCACCCCTCATCTTGAGCCTGCCGCTACTGTTGATCTAAAATTTCTTTCGTGGAAAACAGCTTTTCTGGTTACTATTTACCTCTGCTAGAAGGGTTTCAGAATTACAGGCCTTGTCCATAAAATTCCTGTACATGATTTTTCATAAAGATAGAGTTTCCCTTCGAACCAATCTATCCTTTCTTCCTAAGGTGGCATCACCAGTCAGTATCAATCAGGCTATAAATTTGCCTGTGTTTTTTTTCCCAATTTTACCAACAGGATGGAATACAAACTACACATGTTGGATGTTCACAGACCGTTACAATTCTATTTACACAGGGCAAAACATTTATGTAAATATGATCAATTGTTTCGTGCTATAGACCCTTTCTGGGCAAACCTATTTCCAAGGTCATGATAGCTAGATGGATTTCTTCATACATCCTGCAGGTCTGCAAGGGCAAAGGCATGTCTCCTTCAGGTCAGATTAAAGCTCATTCCACTAGGTCCATGGCTACATCTGCAGCTTTCTGGTCTAGGGTGTCCTTGGATGACATTTGCTCTGCAGCTACTTGGTCCTCATCTCATACGTTTATCTCCCATTATAAATTGGATTTGACATTTAGAAGGAGAGCATCCTTTGGCTCCGTGGTGCTCTGGAATATCCTTCCATGAGGGCCACCCAGGAGTTTAGTAGCTGGGGACTCTGTTCCACAGATTGAAGATCAAATGAAGTAAACTACTTCAGATAAAGAAGTTATGTACTCACCATAACGTTCCATCTGAGTAGTTGTACTTCATTTGTCTTCAATCGTCCCTCCCTCCTTCCCCCAGACCTTTGGCGCATGTTCAGCCTGCAGGCTGTAAGTATAGGTCACAAGTATGTTATCAGGTCGGGTTATAAGTGTAAGTTCAGCAAACTCGATCTGAGGATGGAAGGCAAGGGAGATGTATTATGGGTAAGGGAGGAGTCTGGAGCTTGGAGCTAATGCTAGTAATCTGTGCCGGCTCGGATCCGATACAGATCCGTATTCCCACAAATTGAAGACAAATGAAGTACAACTACTCAGATGGAACATTGTGGTTAGTACATAACTTCTTTTTTTGATTCTAACCAAAGCTACACTTACTTTGGAGTCCATAACATGATTTTAGGTGGTGTTCATCAATTTCTTTTGTGATTCCAGGCATTTGGTGGGGGGAGTGGTCCCACCTAACATCAATTGCAACTGATTTGTTTTCTTTAGAAGTGAGAACTCCTTCACATCAGGATCCCCTTGCGTACTGTCATATTATGATTTGCTTGTTTCAGAAGTCCCTGCATCTAATGATCTTAGACATCTTTAATGTGCCCATGTAAGCTGCTGCTTATGTGTAGATCACAAAGGCATCAGGCTCAATATGCTACTGGTCTAGGAGGCTGCAGTATGTTACCCCAGCCTTTTCCTGTGATCAGCCCTACTTTGACCTTTGCCACACTCTCCCAGGAAATGGGAGATCAGGCTTTCTGAAGCTCCCTTTGGCACCACTGCTATAGATTCTAACCATTCGCATCATGAGGATGGCATTTTAAATGTTTTGATTTCAGATGAATTTTTATTCTACAGACTTTTTTCAGTATTTTACGTGAGCTACATTTTCCCACTTACAGTCTTATCTGTTGGATACAAATATGAACCCAATTCCAAGATTGCTTCCATGCTGAGACACATGGTGTAGCAAGTCACTGGTTGATCATTTGTAGATTGAGTCTTCCAAAGGTGTTTATCACCACTGAGAGGTTAGGAAGTGGGTCTTGCACAAATCTGAACAGTATAATAAATTTTAGTCAATGTATTAGTTAAACAAGTTATTTGCCTCTCCATGATGCTGATTACATTCCTTTTGAGAACTATACTGTGAAGGGAAATAATTCTGACTGCAAGTCTTCATGTCACTTTCTGTTTCATTTCAGGAACTGGCAAGACGATGCTGATGGACATGTTTTATTCCTATGTACAAGTTAAACAGAAAAAGAGAGTCCATTTCCATGGCTTCATGTTAGATGTTCATGAAAGTAAGTGATTGACATTTGTGTGCCACGTTTCAGAATTCTGTTATATGTAATTCTTAATATGAAATTATGTTTCCTTTTGAGTGGAAAATTTAGTGCCTAATGAAAAAATAGTCCTGTTGCATGTTAAGGTCGTCCATTTATTAGTGGCATAGTGTTTCAAATCTGTTACACAGTTTAGGAAGAGTATATCCAAAGTGTATTATCTTATTTGAAGCTTCTGTAACCTTTTCTCCTACAGTATCTTCTACAAATCAGCAAGAATCCTCCTATACGATGCATTCATTGCATGAAATGGGCTGTCCTCCAAACTTCACTGTGTCCTTTGGTTTGCAATATTTGTTGGAGCTCACCCATTATTTTCCAAATTATGCATCAGTTTTGTGTGTGACTTTTTTAACCTTCCCTTCTTTGCACTAAGCAGCTCATCACCTTGCTACTTAACACTTAACTCTTTTGTTGTCGCTTGTCAGTATATTGCCATTTCAAGTTCTTTTAAGATCTATGGTTGTTGCAGGAAGATGTCTGAAAGACCTGTTTAGAAATCAGGTGGGTGATACCCGCAGGACCACAGAGTTTAAAGTATAGTTGTTAAACAGAGGATTTCCCTGCATGGATAAGGGCATTTTAGGTAACTAGCTCTTGCTGCGTATCATAGGAAGAATGAGCAAAAGTTAAACATAGCCCAAAGGGTTTTTCCATTGATATAGGCATAGATTATTTCATCAATAAGCCTTCTTCATATTGCTGTTAAGTGTCTTTTGACAATAACAGAGCATTCAACTGTGAATTAGCTTAGACCTATTTATTGCCAAAGCTATTTTGTTAAAACAGTTTTCTCTGAAGGTTTTTATGGAATGACCTCCTAGTCTTTGTGTCAGTGATAGTTCTATCCTTATCAGCAAGATGTTCACTGTGAACACAGGTGTTGTAACTTCATCAAAGATTCCTTCTTCTGGGTCAGCAATAGTCCTTCCATCCAACCTGTCCTTGTCAGATCAAGGTTTTCCAAATTGTGGGTAGGTAATGGATTGCTACACATCAGTTTTATTTTCAGGTTCCTGTGTCACCATTTTTATCTTTTTTCCTCTACTCTCTGTTTTACAGAGTCATCTCTTAGATCAGTTCAGTGCTGTTAGGCACAGCTTGGTCAAAGCAGCAACAGAGGACTCATCCCTATGGGGTGAAAATAGTGAGTCCATTTGTACTGCTATTGACCTGAATCTGGGAACAGTCTCAAGTCGGCAGTAGGGCTGTCTGAGAGGGACAGGATGATGCAGCCAGTGGCTCTCCTTTCCCAGGGGAGAAGGGATTCGAGAAACCTGATGCCTATGACACGTGTGGTGGAAATCCTCAGAGGTCATCTGTTTAGATTTTGGGGAGGGGGGTTGACAACTTCTCCAGTGTCATTGCCATAGCCACTCCTATAGTGTGGACTTGAACTTGCCATCATAAGGATGACAGCTCCCAGCTACAAGTATGTAATTTCCCAATGGCTCCTCCGCTCCCCAAGGATATATGTGTGAGGTACTGTCAAGGCCAACTTCTCAAGGAGTCAGGTGGCTTACCCGGTAAAAAAGCATAGACTGGTCAGTTGGTGGATCCTAGGGTTGGACAGCCTTGGCAGCCAGGTGAGCCACCAGAAGACTGTACATCACTGAGAGCTTGGGGAAAGAAATGTACTAAAAATGCAGTAGAGGTTACTTATTTTGGTTTCTGGACCATTGTTTTCTGGCCCTTTAGCACTATTGAAATTGTCATGTCTTGAATGACAATGGTTCACTTCAGTGATTATCTCCTTCTTTTTCAGGAAAAATGGTTATGCCCTTTCATAAGATCTAGAATGAACACAGTATAAGAACTGAAGGGCAAATTTGCTCCACAGCTGACCCTGGTTCAATTAGCATCTCATCCATCTGAGGGGCTGTCATGGGAGGATGGATATGCGTATCACTGAAGGGTAGGACATATGTTCATGAGGGTCTCGCAGTCGGTTCCCAACAGAGGCTGGGGACACACTGGAGCATGGTCCAATGAAGGTTGGGACATTGGTTGAGTTACCATGGAGGTGGGATGCTATAGTACTGTTCCTTATTGCACAGCTGTCATGGATATCATGGTTGTGTGTGTGTGTGGGGGGCCTGAAAGTTGGGGCATAAAAATGCGAAACAATCCTGGCATCAATATGATGCTGCACAAAGATACTCTATCTGTTCTCCGGTCCTAGACATGGTTTGGGATTAGCGTAGAAGGCTAAGGCAGGCCAAATACATCCAATCAACAAGAGTAGCTGGGGGCAAACTGCGAGTGCTTTAAAAAAAGTCCTGCTGCTTCATCAGTGATTATATATCAGCTTTATGTATGTGCTATTTTTATCTTTTCCCTTATCTGCACAAGTTAAATCACCACCTTGTCACTGCCCCATCAGCCTTTCCATTTTGATGTTAAGTTGTCTATCTCGCCTTCATTCTTGCTGGTTGGGTTCGGAGCTGATCCTCGGCTCCGACTCAGCTATCTACTAAAGCTCGAGAGCTATTTACTGGCTCGAGGCCTCCCCATATCCCACAATGCTTGGCGCTAGATACCCAGATCTCATTTGCCGCTTCAGCTACGAGGTTGCGCTTTTACTGGCTCAGGTAGTATTAATCCTTTTTTTCTATTATTAGCTAATATTTACCTTGTATTTTTCTTAGATATAGTTAGTTTTACCCTTGTAGTATAGTTAGACTGTTTCCCCTAGTTTATCCCACTAAGGAAACTCATTTTCTGTTAGAGAGTTTCTACCCCCCCTTTTTCTTCTCTATTAGTGGCTAACCCCACCCTTTTTTGTACCTATAGGAGTAGTGTTTAGCCTTGTACTTTTTATATTTATATGATTAAGGATAGTTGTTCTTGTTATTAAGTGTGGTGTGATAGTTTTTTGTAGTTATTATTGTTAGCTTAACTAGTGCGGGTGTGTGAGTGTTTCTGTGTGCCTTTTTATGCACTAGTTTAATTTTTCTCTTTAGTATCCCCTGGCCAGTATGTCCAAGGATACTAAAGTCTCAGGCTTCAAGAAGTGTGACTTGTGCTGTCAGAAGATGTCTCTGACAGACGGTCACACTTGTGTGTATTGCTTGGGTTCCCTATACCTTCTCGGTCTGTCACGCCTTCAGCCCGAGAGTCCTGCAGGAGCGTAGGAACAAGCTTATTTTGAGAGGCTTACTTAAGCCAGAGGGATCCCCGGTGAAGCCTCAGTCGGGGAAATCCTTAAAGCCCGCCAAGCCGTCGGCTCCCATTTCGGAGCCGTCGCCGGGTGGAGCATCTGCCTCCTCCTCTTCAGTTCCGGCTGGAGCCGACAGCTCTAGACCTCAATCGGCTCCGACTTTAGTGTCGGAACCGTTGTTGGGTCGAAAATGTTCTAGGTCCCCTTCCCTAGAATCAGTTGGTTCGGCTCCGAGGTCACCATTGCTTCAGTCTGAACGACGCCATAGGTCCCACTCCTCTCGGTCCTCCGGGTTATCTGATCATGACTTGGAGAGGGTGGTCAGTAGACTCCTTAAATCACAGGCCCTGGCCAAAATGTTAACCAGCCCTTCTGAACAGACTGTGGCTGTCCCGGTGTCTTCAGCAGTTCCTCCTCCGACTCCCCCTTTGTGTTCAGAGCCAGAGCTGGTTGGGGCTTGAATCTTGGAAAGGAGCCGATACCATACCTTTCGGCTCCTTCGTCGGCTCCGATCTCTTCATTGGTTCCTTCCTTGGAGGGATCTGGGCGCCGGGACTCCTTCATCGGCTCCGAGGGGGCGAGTGGCATTGGACCCTTGTCCGACCACGATCTCCCTCTCGGGGCTTCTGCGCAGGTGAGCTCAGCCTTGACATCAGCCGCGGAGCCGTCCCTCTTGGTGCCGGGAGGGGTTCACGTCTCTTTGGAGCGGGGACCCTCTGCTCTGCCTGATAGGGGCACCTTCGAGGTCATGAGGAGCGTGCTGACTCCTGAGTCGGCTCCTCGATCGGCCCCTTCGGCTCCTCCCCCCATGGTGCCTGCATCGGTCTCTGTCCACCCTCCTGACCCCAAGCATGGAGAACAGACGCTCCAGGTCGCCCCATTGGTAGTATCTTCCTCTTCCGAGACCTTCCCTGATCATTCAGAGGAGCCCCCTCGGAAGAGAAAATGTAAGAGGAAACATGTGGACTCCCCCAAGTCAGTCACGTCTGATACCAACTTGGAGGATTCGGAAGGGTCCCCAAGATCCCCCTTTGAGGATGTCTCCTTTTCAGACATCCTAGAGATCCTTAAGCAGAGGGGGAACTGGACTGCCCTTAACCCTTCCGAGGATGAGTCGGTATACCTGGACACGTTTGGTTCTCACCCTTCCACCTCCTGGGTGTCTCCACCCTTCGACCCGCTCATGGAAGTAGTGGCTCGAAGGGAGTGGTCAGCCCCGGACACAGTGGAACCAACTCCCTGCAGGCCCACTAAGTTCATTACAGCCCCACCCAACAAACAATTTTTGACAAAAGGTGTCCCCATTGATGCCATGGTAGTGGCAGCAGCCACAAAGAAGGAGTTGGCTGACCCTTCGGTGCCTGTCCATCCACCTAATAAAGAGTCTAGGACAATGGACAGGTACGGGAAGTGGATGTTTTCCTCAGCGACCTTTTCCATGCGGTCATTGAATTAGCTGTGCCACTTCACCCGCCTTCAAAGGGATCTTCTCAAGGAACTGGGTGATACCCTTCAGGATCCATCAGCTGCGGGGGCTCAGGATAAGATTAACTCCCAGCTGGTGACCCTTAACTCTATCATCAACTCCTCCATGTGACTCATTTCTTATGCAGCCGATGGGGCGAGTAGGGCCGCAGGTACAGGCGTGGCTTTGAGAAGACATGCCTGGATGCGGTTATGTAACTTTGCTGACCCCTTTAAGGCGTCCTTCACCAATACCCCCTTCGATGGTTCGGCTCTGTTTGGACCACAGGTGAAGGATACCCTTACCAGGTGTGAGCAGGAAGGCAAGACTCTCTCTGCCGTGGGAGTCCATTTTTCTACTCCCTCTAGACCATACCCTAAAGGTTAGAAGAGTGGGAAAATGTGGTTTCGGAAACCCCAGGGAGTCATGCCTGACACATGTGGCGAGTTTCCCTCCAGGTGCAGGGAAGGGAACAATAATAGATGCCACCCAAAGGGCAGAGGGGGTCCGCAAAATCAGGGTAGCAGAGAATCTTTCTCTGACAAACCCTTTCAGCACCCCTGAGGGGCTGGCCCGACTGTCCACCTTCGGAGGCAGTCGGGGGAAGATTGTCACTGTACCCAGAAGCCTGTCATCTCCTCACACAAGACAAATGGGTACAGTCCATCATATACGAGGGTTACAAAATCCCCTTTGTCCACACCCCTGTACAAACAACCAAGTCCCTTCCAGATGTTCCACCCGGTCTAAGGGAGCAAGCAGTGCTAGAAATTTCAAAACTGCTAGAAAAAAGGGCCATCCAGCCAGTCCGAGCAGACCAGCAAGGATCCGGAATTTACTCCAAGTTCTTTTTGGTACCAAAAAAGACAGAGGACTGGAGACCCATTTTGAATCTCAGCAGGTTAAACAAATCTGTTCAAAGAACGAAGTTCCGGATGGTCACGCTTCAGTCCATTCTACCCGTTTTGGGTCAGGACAACTGGATGTGCTCCATAGACCTTCAGGATGTGTACTACCATATCAAAATGGACAGGCGCTCCAGAAGGTTTCTCCGCTTCCGGCTGGGAGACAGTCACTATCAATTCAGAGCCCTGCCCTTTGGTCTCACCACAGCCCCCAGGGTGTTCACCAAGTGCATGGCAGTGGTTACGGCTCACCTGAGACAGCGAGGATTCCAGGTGTTTCCATATCTAGACGACTGGCTCCTTACTGCTTCCACCAGGCATCAGCTACTGTGAGCCAGGGATTATACCATCCAAACTTGTTCCGTGCTAGGTATCTCAATAAATTTCGAAAAGTCTGCATTGTCGCCTTGTCAGTCTATAACCTTTATAGTCGCAAGATTAAATACAAAAGATCTGTCCACAAAACTTCCTCTAGACAGAGTGTCAGACATTCGCCGACATGTGCAGGTCTTACTACAGTGCAAGAGGATTCAGGCCAGATTTGTATTAAAAACGTTGGGTCTCATGGCAGCAGCAATCATACTAGTCCCCCTGGCTCGTTTTCACATGCGGATTCTTCAGTGGATGCTTTTTACCCAATGGTCTTTTCAACAACTTCTGATGTCTCACAAGATAATAATCACTCAATCATGCAAAGACCACCTGGCTTGGTGGATGGTCTCCCCTCTAGTACTCCAGGGCAGACCGTTTGTTCTTCCTTCTCCTGTTGCCACGGTGACCACGGATGCCTCCCTGATCGGATGGGGGGGGGGGGCACTTTCAGGGCAGGACTGTCCAGGGCACTTGGCAACCTCTAGAATACCACCTGCACATAAATGTCTTGGAGATGAGAGCGGTGCTTTTAGCGTTGCAAGCTCTTCAGGACTCTCTACCCACCGGGACTATTGCAATTCAAACAGACAATAAGTCTGTAGTGTGGTACATCAACAAACAGGGCGGAGCCAAGTCATATCCCTTATGTCGAGAAGCACTCAGACTCTGGCAGTGGGCGATCTCCTCTCAACGGTTTCTGATAGCAACGCACATCCCCGGGAAGTCCGTCATAGCTGACAGGCTAAGCAGAGCTACTCTCATGCCTCACGAGTGGTCTCTCAATCAGTCAGTAGCGGACAAAATTTTCCGCAGATGGGGTCAGCCTTGCTGCGACCTTTTCGCAACTCCTCTCAATAGCAAGTGTGATGATTTCTTCACTCTCTTTCCCCTCCCCGGCCACTCCCCCAGAGACGCTGTAGTTCACGATTGGCCCTGGGGTCTTCTGTATGCATTCCCACCTTTTCCCCTAATTCCCAAACTAATTCAGAAGGCGACCACATTGGGATCCAGGATTATCCTCATTGCCCCTTACTGGCCTCGACAAATTTGGTTCCCATTCCTGCATCGTCACCTGCTGGAGCAACCTTGGAATCTGGACCCAGTGCCAGACCTCTTGGTCCATCAGTCGGGCGGGCTGCACCAATCCCTTCAGTCTCTCAACCTCACAGCTTGGTTGCTCCACTTCCAACCTTAGCCAGGCTTCCACATATTTCCCAGCTGGTGCGTGAAATCATCCTTTCTTCGCACAAATCTACCACCAGGAAGACTTATGCTAGTAAGTGGAAACGTTTCTCTTTCTGGGCAGAGGCTAGGAATATAGACCCCTTTACAGCCCCTGTCCATCATGTTCTAGATTTTTTAGCAGAACTTTTTCAAGCTGGTTCCTCGTCTGCCACCATTAGGGTCCAATTAGCTGCTATCGCAAATTTCCACGCTGACCTGTCAGAAACTAGCATCATGTCCCACAAACTTTGCAAGGCCTTTCTTAAAGGAACTATTTTGCTTAGGCCCCCGGTCAGAGATCCCCCGCCTCCGTGGGACTTAAACTTGATATTAGCTTCCTTGAATCTCCCCCCTTTTGAACCTGTGGCTTCCTGTTCCTTAAAATTGCTCTCCTGGAAGACTCTCTTTTTAGTAGCCATCACCTCAGCTAGGAGAGTTTCGGAACTTCAAGTCCACTGTATTCATCCTTCTTACCTTGTGTTTCATAAGGATAGAGTTTCACTCAGGACTAATCCTTCATTTCTGCCCAAGATACCTTCCGAAACAAACCTGAATCAGGCTGTCGATCTACCTGTCTTTTTTCCTAACTATTCGAACAAAGCTGAACAAAAGATACACCAATTGGACGTTCATAGGCAATTACGTTTTTATTTGGATAGGACTAAACAAACAAGAATATCAGATCAACTCTTCCTGTCCTATGCTGAGGGCAAACAGGGCCTGCCAGTTTCTAAAGTAACCTTATCCAGGTGGTTGTCCTCTATTATTACTTTGATTTATCAGCTGAGACATAAAGAACTCCCTACTAAACCTAAAGGTCATTCCACCACAGTGTTAGCTACTTCGGTAGCTTTTCAAGGAAGACTATCAATGGAATCTATTTGTGCTGCAGCCACATGGGCTACTCCTCATACTTTCATTTCACATTATAAGTTGGATATGGCCTCTAGGAGTAGAGCTGATTTTGGTTCCACAGTGCTCAAGAGTCTGTTCCGATGAGCCACCCAGGACTAAGGTGCTAGGGACGTTGACCCAACCAGCAAGAATGAAGGCGAGATAGACAACTTAACATTAAGAAGTTATGTACCTACCATAACGTTCCATGTTAGTTGTCTTCTTCTCTCCTTCTTTCTTGCATCCCACCCTCCATCCCCCTAGCCTGGACAGACCAAGAAGAGTCCCTTTTTGAGGCCTTCTTCCTCTGCCTGAGTCTTATCTGGGTTACGTTCTCCTCTGTTTTAGTACTGTAGGTAAACCTTGTAGTTTGGACAGGTGTCCTTGAAATTTTTCTATGGTGTTAGCTCTGCCAAAAGAGATCTGGGTATGTAGCGCCAAGCATTGTGGGATATGGGGAGGCCTCGAGCCAGTAAATAGCTCTCGAGCTTTAGTAGATAGCTGAGTCGGAGCCAAGGATCGGCTCCGAACCCAACCAGCAAGAAAGAAGGTGAGAAGAAGACAACTAACATGGAACGTTATGGTAGGTACATAACTTCTTCTTCTTTTTCATGGCAAGAATCTGGTGTTGGTATAGATGTCTGCTGTCATATTGCTCATTTGGGGATCATTTTTAGTCTTCCCTTAGTTCTTACCCGTGTGTGGTTGCATTAGGATCAGATAGTACTTGTATGGTTATGTTCCCAGATTTCCTTGATCTTACATGGAGAGGACGTTTCCAGTGGGGTAGATCATTCAGGTACTTGGGTACCCTCTTATGGCTATTCTGAAATCTTGAGCTGCCATGTTCTAGACAACATGCCCCCCTCTTCATTTCCTACATGCCCCTGCTCCTGGGTTAAAAGGTGTGTGGATGCCACTGTGCTACCTTGGTGTTTACAGTTATTCACTTTGTTAATATTTACTCCTAATGTGCATAATTTGAAAAGCATGCATATTCAGTGCTTAAGCATAGTCTCCCCAGTGTACCCATGGCCAAAGGCTTATCGTTCTGGACCATCAAAGGTTTTGCCTTCTTGATCTTGAATTCATATCAAAATCTTGACTGTTGCCAGTGCTGCTGCTTCTTGACACATTAGTGTCACACAAAAATTCATCAATATCCAGGGCCCAACATTGATAGAGAAGGCCTGGAACAAGGCCTGGCCAGAAGATGCATACAAGAATCTTAGGCAGGATCTTGAAAAAATATGAAGATAGTAGACCCCATGTGCAGGTATAAGGAAGCCAGGCCTGGGTTCACTTCAAAGTCCAACATATGCACACTGTGTTTTGGTAATCCTGATTGGCAGTTCATCCTCCTTCAGTGAGGATATCACGCCAGTCTTCATCTAAGGATAGGAACAGGGTTAATTGGTGCAGTACCTTCCTGCTATTCTCTTTTAGCATTGAGGGACAGCATTCAGATATCATCTTTTATTACTTCCCTCTGCAGACGCTTTCCTTATCACATGAGAAGTGGGCCTTTTTGTTCTTGGGGCACCTTTTCTAGATCAAAACTTAAGATAGTGAGATTGTTTTTGTCTACCCCAGGTAGTTGACTGTTGCTCATCACTGACAATTTCAATAATCTTTCCAGACTTTTTAGTATCTGTGTTTGGGCCCTTGACCTTCCCTGTCCTTACTCTGGAACTTGGAGGCTTATTCAGTACATGGTGGAAAATGGCTGAGTAGGTGCAGACAAGCACATTTTAACATTTAAGTGCAGCTGTAGTGCTTTACCCTTTGCTCACCACTCATGTCTAAATGCTGCCTTTGGCACTTGCCTTCTGGTCATGTTCTAGGCCCAAGCTATATGTGGTGGATATATGATATTGGGTGAATACTCAAATTTTTGTGCCACCCTACCAACTCCTTAGCTTAAAAAGATGAAGTCTTGATTATAACACAAAAAGACCCAGATGATCTAAGTTCAGTTAGTGGTTGGGTTGCTTGAAGGAATTGGCTGGGAAAGACGTGAGTGAATGACCACTGCAGGCTGGTCCATCCTGGGTGGGGTGGTTGGGGCTTGCCACATGAACAACACCTTGTGGCAGCACTAGCTATTGCACCCAGTAGAGTCTGAGCCTAGCAAGCTTGGTGTTGTCTGAGTGCATTCACACTTGTTAGCTGAGGGCAACTAAGTGTGGAGGCGCACTTCCTCTTTGAAGACAGCAATGCTGGAGATCGGAAGAGATGCCTAGGGTGAGGCTGGCCCATTCTTTATCACCTGACTCTTGCTGGGAAATAGAGGACTAGTTAGGATTCCTGGGCAGGAATGACTATGTCTTAGGACTTTTTTGTAGCCCAGGAATGCCCCCCCAAAACAAATGGCTGATTGAATGCAGGTAGAGGAGCTGTCAGGCAAGATCCTGTGAAACTTAATTCTCAGAATGTAATTTTGTCTGTGTTCTGTGGTGCACCATGCTTACAATGCTACTTGTGCAAGCAACTGTTACTGTACTGCATTTCCAGTATTATGGATCCATTCAGAAACAGACTGTGATAAGCACAGCTTAACTTAATTTTAATGCGAATTTACGGCATTCAGGAGTGTGGTTATGCTACTTGTGTGTATAAAAACAGTAAAGAAATAAAGTAAAAAATAGATAATTTTAAGCAGTCGTAATTAAAACACAATGCATAGAGAGCCACAATTATACTTCAAACTCAAGGAAAACATATGCTTGTTCAGCACCTTTTTGATGTCAGAAAGGTGTGTCAAGCTTTTTAAGCATCTCTCACTGCTGTTAAGCTCCTTTCTCACACTGGAGCATTAATAGTGGTCAGTGGCCACCATAAAAGAACGATCGGAATCATGAACAGCTTTAATAGCTGTTAAAGACTTCATTCAGCTTTCAAAGTTTGCATTTTCTGGCATTCTTCTGGGCTGGCAACACTGCTTGCCAGTTTTACGTGTGGTAGAGCTTTCAAAGTGGTCTTACATGTTTTTGCTATAATTTTGTTGTACGTGAGAGCAAGTAAAACTCCATACGCTGTAAAGAACTATTTTTATATCTATTATCATAACCTAGTTCTGTGTTCTCAACATGGATGTCAAGAGAGGTGACTTTTTTGAAATCCATGCCTTAAATAAGCTGGTTATGATTAGGAACTCATTTATAATCCTCTCTAATATTTCAGCTTTGCAGCACTAATATTTATATTCTTCACACAAGGAGTTCAACTTCAACGTTATTGTGTTAATAAATAAGCATTGTATAGTTGAAGAACATTAAAGAAATAAAGTGAAAAAAGAAAGCAAAAATAATGTTAATCAAAATAACAGTATTGTATCAGAACGAACAGAAAAGAATGCAGGCAGATCACAAGCCAAGATGTGAGCCTTAATAGAAAATTAAGTAATAGTATACCACATGTAGCAAAATATAAAAGGGGGTAATTAATCAAGCAGCAGAAAAGAAGTAACAAATCGTAGCATTGATAGTAACATAGAATAGACACAAATCAATTTTAATAAAGATAAATAATGTAAATTGAATAATTAAACATTCAGAGATTGCCATGTAATTTAAATCAAAATAGAGATTTCAGCATGTGTCTTTTAAAATCATAAGTGAGCAAGGAGGTAATGCATTAATCTATGACAGACAAAGCTATCAACAGACTAATGATCCACAGAAAGAACTTTGCAGATGAAATCCCAGACTGTTAAATGCTTATGGTAAGCTGCCAGACTGGTGAAGTAATGAATTAACTGGGAAAAACACAAGTTTGTATGAAAAGGTTTCAAACCCTGCATAATACACAGATGCACAGTGGAAATTAGGTGATGCATGTTCAAACAACATTCCAGATTAATGCATATAAGACAATAATGATCCAAAGGTAGACCTGCATAGATACGGTTTGAATTGTCAGCTAGCAGCTATCATCCTTCAGCTGTCAGCCAGTATGGTTGTTTAGTGAAAAGAAGGTGGCCATGCTCTAGAAATTACCTTAGAAATGCTTGGGTACTTTGCACCTCTACTTACCCTGGCTGTATGGAGTTCAGCAGCAGTCCTAACTGTTCCACAATGGTCAAGATGGAATATGATCCTTGCTATTGTAAATAAATTGTTACATTTTTTAAGCCTAAACAGGCACAAAAAATCAGTAGTAGAGAAATTAAGTTGGTGCAATTTTAACTGTGTGAGTAAGATGTATTATGGGTGATATTGTTTTGGTTGTGCAAACTGAAGGCATGGTGTAAGCTACTGTGGTAGGACGTGGCATGTGCTAGAAGTGCCAAGGATAAGAGAAGTAGTAGTTGGAGAGTTAGCATGCTATTATGTGTTAAGGCAGTACAATTAGGTGATAGGTGAGGAAGAGGAAGAAGAGGAAAACAGGTTAGGGTCTGATCAGAATGAGTCAGAGATGTGAGAATAGGAGGCAGATATAGTTAAGTGCTTTAAGGAATGTGGTACAATTGAAGTGATGCAAGAAATGTAAAGAGCATTGCTTATATGTAGGTAGGCATTTGGGAAGAGGGTGAGAAGATTAGAGTAATGATTAGGTAGTAGTAGTTCTTTGTAGGACATAAAACCAAGGATCATGATTTTAATAAGAGTATGAAGTTAATTTCTAAGGACTGGAAAAGTGAAGGGATCCATATATTTTCAAGAGAGTGAAGAGTGAAGTCTGGATGATGGTGGGAGGAGTACAAAGATTGTGACTACTAATGGGATTAAAAGTATAGGATATAAGCGGAGAATAATTAAGTCTTTTAATTGGAGTAAAAGTAGAATGTGGATGACGATTGGTAGAATATAAATGTAGATAAAGAGGGAGTGGTTGGGAATTGGGGGTAGGGTATGGGAAATAAAGTGAGTCAGAATGCACTGAGGGCAAATGGAGCAAGGCGACACTGTGAAGAAAAGAGTGGTCTTTGTAACAAAAACAATGCCCTATCATCACTAATAGTGTGGCGACTGTGGAGTTAAGCCACACCTACAAAGTGAAATGTTAAGGTATTTAATACTACATACAGTAGGTGGAGAAGGGTTTTTAGGTATTTCTCCCTTCAGCTGTGTACTTCTGTTTGTATAGACTTTACCAGTTATGTTTATTTTCTCCTAGACATTGTGTAGAGTAGTGAGTAGTTATTGTTATGCTTTTACCTCAGTATTTTCAAGCAGCTTTGACATTCCCTTCTCACGCTGTTGAAGATGAGCTGCTATTCTGTTTACATGAATGTGTTTTGATTCTCCATAGCCTGATGACTGTACAGTGGGGGGAAAAAGAGAAAGAAAGGGGTAGGCTTGATTGTAGGAGCATGAGTAATGTTTAAAAGGATGTGAAAAAGACAAAGACATTATTAAATGAAGCAGTGTTTTAGAGAAAGAGAGTGGATTTAAGATTCAAGAAAAAAGATATGTTTTCTTGGTGGTCCTTTATTGTTCTTCAGTGATTCTCAATGCAAACACACTTTAGGCCACCAGAGGTGCTGTGAGACACTAATACATTGAAAAGATTAAAAACCACAGTCCACAGATTCTGGGTCTATATCATATGAGCGAAACACAAATTGCAAATGCTCATAATATCGAAGTGCGTTTTCTGAGATCGTGGTACAGTGAAGAATGGGATATTTGCCCTTACCTCACTGTAGTGCGATCTCAGAGTTGGAATATATATTTAGCGGGGGGGCAGCTCCCCCACAATAGGAAGTTCGAGGTTCGATATTATGAGCGTTTGCAATTTGTGCAATTCACTCATATGATATAGACCCGAAAATTTTTGATTGAAAACATTATCCATGTACTGTAAGTATTAGCAGTGTTATAGTTTTAGGAAGGTTATAAGAAATATACTTTATAATGATTTAGTACAGTACATCATTAGTATAGAATTACACTGCACAACAAGGTTTACTAATGCATTCCTTAAAGTCCGTAAAAAGATTTAATACTCCATTCCTCACAGTGTACAAGTAGGTATATATGCATTTGAGAACTTAATATGCTCAGCAATAGGCTTTTATGAATTTACTGCATCATACAGTGAAGGAAAATACTTATTTTGAATGTACTGATGCCGTAGTAACACAACGCTGTGTAGTCATCATGTCTACAAAACATACTGAACATTACCAGTACTAAAGAATAAGCTATGATCTCAGTCCAGCCAGTGCATATATTAAAAAGTAGTTTATTCTTTAGTACTGGTAATTTTCAGTACTAACAAAACAATTGAGCAACTATTCCATTACTGTATACTATAAGATGCATTGGAAATCATTTTCTAGGCAGATAGCCTTATAAACTGTAGTTTACCAGCTTCTGCATAACAGTAAGTCCGCATGAATGAGCATAATCAAGCATGATGGCAGAACATCTCTCTAGCAGTTTTACAGAGAAAGTAAAAGTTGATTACAACAACAGGTTTGGCTTACTGGCTGGCATCAGTCATCTGGATGGGACAGCATACCAATCTCTCAATAAGATTGTGTGGTTTGAAAATGGTACCCCTGCCTGTACAGAAAACAGCTACAGGTAGCTGGGAAGAGAAATATATCACTGTCTTGAGGACTGTTTATGACTGCTTCTTCTGGATGGCAGTATGAGTTATTTTGCACTGTAGGAATGACTGGATAGGTAGCTGTGTGTACATTAAAGTGATGTTACAGAGGCCATAGTGAGTCAGCTCTGCCAGAAGTTTAAGGTGCTGGACTGAAATAAAGGCTTTGGATAGATCAGTTAAACCAGCACTGGTTAGTTTGACATATTGTCAGTCATAGCAAGTGGCATTTAACAAACTGTTGCCCACCTGAAAGCCATGCTGTTCCTTACTAAACAGATGTTAGGCATTTAGGTAGGGTGAAATCTAGGAAGAAATGCCCTAACTAGAATTTTCGACAATGGGATGAGAGCAAAGAGATGGGGCAATTTGAGTGATATGCTTGGGAAACTTCCCTTTAAGAAGGGGATTACAGTGGAAGAGTTCCATAGATCACTAAGGAACTGAAGGATAGTGAAAAGCTAATGAAGTACTGAGGTAAATAAGTTATGATGGTATCATGGACATTAAGGAATTTGGGGTTGAGTCCATCAGACACAGTAGTACCATAATTTGGCAATTGTCATGACAGCTTGTTGACATTATTTAAAATATTTAAAGCAGCAGCATTCCATATAATTTCTAACATTAAAACATATATGAAAAAACTCTACATTAATAAATATACATAATTCCTAACATTGTATAAAATATAATAATGCTTAATTTAACAGACTTAATTTATCAGTTCATTTCGAATTGCATTTCCTTGGACTTTAATATGGATTTTAAACTAACTGCAGCATTCAGTCCTTTGTTCTCTATCAGACTGTACGCTTAAAATCTAGTTATATTCGGCTATCTCAGTGTCATTAATAATGTCACCTCCCCTATTTCTGGTCTCTATTAATTTTATAACCCTAAACTTAAATGTATGCTTTATACCATTTTCTTTAACATGCTTGCCAGATAATTAGTTACAACTTCTCTTCTTATCTCAGACAAATCAGAAATTCTTCTTTTAAATTTTCTTTTGCATTTACCCAGACAGAAACTCTGGTACACATCACAAGTAGCCATGTGTATATATATATATATATATATATATATGTATATACACATATATATATGTATATACACATATATATATATATATATATATATATATATATATATATATATATATATGTATATATATATATATATATATATATATATATATATATATATATATATATACATATATATATATATATATATATATAATATACATATATATATTTATTTATTATATTCTGAGTATACATGTTGCAAAGCACTTAAATTCATATCCCTTCTTATTAACAGGATGTATAAATTCAACATTACTTAAAATATATCTACAAAAATAGTTATAACGTGAAAGTTTCTTTCTTTTTACTAACAGTATTATGTTTCCTACTATTCATCTTTCTATAACATAATCTCTGTTTTAAATTTCGACATTTCCTAAACCCAAAATGAGGAGCATTTCCTATAAAGCTTTTTAACTCTGGTAATGCATTTAAAATTCCAAAATTATTCTTAATCACAATAATCACCCAATTAGTTTTAGAGTTGTAACAAGTTATATAGATGACACTAATAACTTTTTCAGTTTGATTAGGTGGTAGTCTATGTGAACATTGTGCAAAATATGGTCTTGTTAACCCCTGTCTTTCATTTATGACATATTGAGACATCTCGTCTAGTAATCACTCATTATAACGTCTAGCCTGAAACTCTTCCTTCATTTCAGCCACCTGTTCATTAAACATCTGGCTGTCTGTAGTCAGTTTACTCACCCTCAAGAACTGCCTCTTAATACCTTTGCATGCATAATGTGAATGCATACTGCGCCTGTGTAGATATCTGTTGGCCTGTACTTCCTTCTTATAAATACTAGCTGATACATTTCCTACTTGTTTATGTATTCTAATATCTAGAAAGCTAATGTCATCCTTACAGAAAGTTAATTTAAATTTAAAAAAATCTGTAGTACTATGTAAATATGCTACAAAATCTAATAAACTTTGTTCATTCCCGTTCCAAATCAAAAAAGTCCTCTACAAAATATTTATAAAACAAAACATTTACAGAATATATTTCATATGAATTAAAGATGTACATATTCCCCCATCGATCAAGTGCTATTTTTGTATATGTATTTGCAACTGATGTCCCCCTTGCTACAACTGAGACTAGATGAAACAACTTTTACTCAAAAATAAAGACACTGCTGGTTAGCACCATCTTTAACAGAAGGTAAACGTATCAATCCTTGTGCCCGCATAGTTACTATGTTCACACAAATGTTTCTTAACTGCTGCTTGAACCTCATATTCATTTGGTATTACAGCAAACAATGAATTGACTTCCAGTTCCAAAATATATTAATTTACCTCACATCTCTCATACCACTGATATAACATTCTGTCACATACATAGCTGTGAAAGTTTATCAAAAACGGCCAGAGAATATTGTCAAAATATGATGATATAGCTTCTGTGGCCCACCCCTTACCTGGGCCCACACCAAAGCAAGAATTCCATAGACCACTAAGGAACTAGTGGATAGTGAAAAGCTAATAAAGGACTGAAGTGAATTAATTATGAAGGTGTCACTGACATTAAGGAATTTGGGGCTGAGTCATTCACGCACAATAGCACCATAGTTTGGCAATTTTTATGACAGCTTGTTGACATCCTGAATAGTTAGAGGCTGGAGGTAGAAGGGAGAGCTAAGGTTCTTTCTGCATCCATCAGTGAAAGCTGCTATACTTGAATAGTTGTGGAGAACATATTGTTTGGCATCTGGGAATGCTGAATAAATAGATTGGCAGTTGCAGAGTGGGAGGAGATGATTTGAGTGTTGTGCTCTTTTGCGCCTGTTAATTTTGCTTAGCTGTTTATTTAGGATTCTCCAATATCCTTTGAATATCATTGAGCGGTCTGCTCCAATGTACTTTAAAGTTCTGATTTTGGCTGTTTGTATCATTTGTTTTGCAGAGATATTTGTGTAAAACTCTACCAAGATGGAGTATGAGGTAAATATTTGGAAAACTTTTCATACAACATTGTTTTGATTTTTTTTTTTTTTGCCTCTTTTAGCCAATGTATAGGGTTATGCTTTGTCCCTTGGTAACTATGGGAAACAATTCTAGTGCTGTGTTATAGTCATGTGTAATGTAACACAAGTTCAGTTGATAATTGCTTTTCATGGGGAAGGCCTACTGCTGAGCTTAAAAGATCTATAGATAATTGTGGATCTAGTAACATTAGCATGTTTTGTGGAGATGCATATAGTTATTGTACAGTCATGGTCACTGTAAAAGAGGGATGTTCTAAAGTCATTAAATTTTAGGCACACCCATAATCCACTGGTCGCTAGCCTTGTATGCATGTGGTCCTTGGTAAATGATAGTGTCACTTCCTCAGCATATGATAGTCCCAGTGCAGAAGGCCATTTAATCAGTGTTTGTTGCCCATGTTTTTCTTCCTAATGTTGGAAGTTACCCATCATGGCATCCATTGGTGTCCACCTATTACAGACTTTTAACTAAGATGGTAGTATGCTTACCGGTGCTCCATTAAAACAATGCTATTCTTTTGTATGCCACCTGAAATTTACCATGAGTCATCATGTTAGTGACAGGAGGCATACTAAACATGGTACATAGAATGCATATATCCAGCTCCACTATGTTTATGAATATCCCCAGAGCTGTGGCTGCCCCATTTGCACCCAGTGCTGGTTCCTGATCAGGCAGAGAGTGAGAGAGAGCTTAGGTCGTAAATCCCTCACACTGTACTCTCCTGCAGTGGACATGTTGTTTGGAGCAAAAAATTAAAAAAAAAGCATTTCCAATTGTGCCCCCTAACACCTTGCTCATGGGATGGTTGCCCCCTTTGCCCCATCCTGGCTGTGCTTCTGAAAAGCCAAACCTGTAATTAACTGAATCAAGTCTATAATAATAAGTACTCCTAAGTGTTTGCAGTATAGTCACACTTTAGTAATTAATGATCCTCTCATAGCCCTTCTTTTCCTATATCAAATGAGCATAAATATCTAAGTATCTGGATTGAGTAGCATCTTAATTTTTATCACCATATGGTAATGATAGTAAAAGGGATACTTAGTCAGTTAAGGCCATCATATAAACGTTCACGTTTCTTATTTTATGAAGCTGGGAAAACAGTAGCACTTAAGGTACTTAACTCTCGATTAGAATATATCTCATCAGTCATTGCGTTACACTCAACCCAGAATAAATTACTATAATGCACCTTGTCACACACAGTGTGAGATCTGAATTTTAACATTATTTCATGTATAACAAGGTCTGATGTATTGCCCATTTCTTTTGCAGTTGTATCCATATATGTGATAGGCCCAGGTTGTGACCGAAAGAAAACCTTCAGTCAGTTCACTTACTTAGTTAATATTGCAAGTAAAGAAAAACATGAGAAATTCAGGAAAGGAGATATCTTGATAATATTGGTATTCCACTGTGGTCAGTAAAAATTGGTGCTTTACTTGTATCCTAAATTTCTTGATGAAGCCACACAGGAATTTATCAACGAGTTGCCATCTTTTTAATCTGAAAACTGTAGTAACTGGAGATTACATGCTCTTATGCTACTGGGCTGCACATATACTCTGCTTCTGAGTTAGTACTTTTATAACATAAAATGGAACAGTAGTATTAAACTGCTTTATAATATAAAGTGATACAGTAGTGGTGCAGCAGATAGTGTTGTCGCCTCAGAGCAATAGGTTCGTCAATTTGATTCTCGGCTGGTATGCTTTAAGTGCAGATTCTGCATGTCCTCCCTGTGTTCATGTGAGTTTCCTCCAGTTTCATCCCACATTCCAAAGACATCCAGTAGGTAGACTGGACACTCTAAATTGGCCATAGGTGTGAGTGTATGTTCAAGTGTGTGGTGTGGAAAAACTATTGCAGTAGAACTAGCTACTCGGCAGTGTAAACCCTGGCTCTAGACGATTGTCACTGTTAGAGTGACACCTCAACCCCATGTGCAAAAAAGGGAAAAAGGGGTTTGTGGATGGATAGTAATCTAAAAATATTCTGCAATATAAAATGGGACAATACTATTAAACTCTTTTGTAATGTAAATCTTCTCACATGTAGTAAGCAGCCTTACACAGTGTGTGGACCCAGTGCCATACCAGATCCTGCAATAAATATATTTTAATTTTGAGGTGCACAGTCTTAGGTGAGGACAGTATTTGATAGTGTGGTTTCAGAGTTAACATATATGCAAAACATATATGAATCTGTTTGCTGTATCATTTTTTTTATTTTATTTCATAACTAAGTACACCACCTGGCATGTGTTTCCACTAGTAAGTCATTTTATGTTTTTAGCATGTAACATCATGCTGTCTTTGCACAGAATATTCTGCATCTTTTTTGTACAGTAATACCAATATTGTAATGCTTCATAATTATTTCACATAGTATGCCTAGTTGTTTAGTTTGCAGTAACAGCAAATGTATGCTGAAAGATTGAATATTTTTGTGCATTGTCATTCCCTGACTTTTCTCTTTTGTGAATTGTAGTGTTGGAATTTTGTGATTCAGTTTTTTAAGTAGTCAGAGGCTTTATGCCATTGACTTTGCTATAAAAAATAATTGACACATTAATCAGATTCATGCAAGTCAATAGTTTATGCTTTGCAAAAGTATGCCCACAGGCTTGTATCATCATAAATCTAGCATTGCCCATTGCTTAAGTTCTGTCTAAACGTGTGTGTGAGTGTTAAGGCCTATTGCCTTTTCCCACTGTCATGTGTATAAATAACATTAGTTCCTGAAAGATGTAGTCTGAGAAGTTTGGCTTTTATAAAGAAACACACATTTGGAGTTTTGAGTATTCTGAGTAAATTTGAGTAAATGCATCCATAACATTTTAAATAGGTAACCAAAACCTTGTGGTTTTCACTGAGAATATAGCAGTGTCATGTTTATGATGGGTGTCTTTTGGGAAGTGCAAAATAGCTTACCAAGTTCAATGTATACGCTAATATTAAATGTTTATAAAGTCAGTAATTATTACTTAGACAGATAACCAACCTAAAGAGAAAAAAACATTAATTCAGTTAAACCATGACAGAGTCATGAGTCATTGTAATATATTAATTAAAGTGGTATCTATTTTGCATTACTTAGTTGTCCCTGTGAAACACTAGCAATAAATAAAGTAATTCCTTCGCTGTGCATATAACCAGTTTGATTAACTTGCTAGCTATGCCACTGAAAAGCTGGAAAAAATTTCCTTACAGAAAACATTGCTTGCACCATATTTATTGCTTATAGCTTTTTAAGTGGGACTATTAGCTTCTTGTTTATCATTGCCTCTAAAATGTGGTCTACAAAACGAGACCTGTAATTTTTCTTTAGTCATCACTGAAACCAACAGTGCATTTAAAGCCTCATGCATTCAAGACCAACTGATCACCCTTGTAGTGCTGATATAAATGAGCTCCCTTTAAACTATAAGCCTACGTGCATATGTTTATGATCCTGATGAAGTAGCACATCAAAATCTGTGAACGCAAGTGCTGCAGTAGAAAAATGTTTAATGGCAGCGCCAGCATCTTTAGAGCCTCACCATCAAGCAGTTGTATAATTTTCTTGTGTTTTATAGAATAAAATAGTTCTGTGCAATTTAACATTTTTGTCTTAATAGGTTCATAGGTTTATTTATGGCTAACAACCACCAAGGTCTTTACAAACCTAGTCATGCAGCCCAACCCAGTTTTGTCTCCAAGTTTATTGAATGCCTACATTGTGGGGTATGTTAGTAAGGAGATAACTAAGGGTTATGTGGAGTGGATATGTTAGTTGGGGATTAATTTACTTAATGTCGACCACTGTCCATCAAAGTCATGGAAGCCAGATTGGGGGAGGGAAGAATTTGCGATTTCTCATGCAATGATCAAGGTTTTATTTGAAAAGGATCGGGGTAAACTCTGATTCGCATGGATGGGGAGCTTATTCCATAGTGCAGAGAACTTTGGAGACAGATATTGGTCTCTCCAGCATGTTCTGTTTATGTCACAAGCAAAGTTCAGGTTCTTGGAGCTAGTGTTTCTGGTGCTATTTGTTTTGCGGATGTGCAAGAGATCCATTAGAGCGGAATCTGAGAATGCCTTATATGCCAGGCATCTTTCACCTCTCAGTAACCTGTAGGAGACTGAGTACAGAGATAAGGTCTTAAGGCTCTCTGTTAGACTCTCCTGGTGAGGAACCTTGGAGGGCATTTTAGCTGTTGCAAGTGCCTGGTTACGTACATGTCAAAGGGGGTATTGTACTAAATGATGGGTCTGATAAGGGCTGAGTAGAATAGTACTATAACTTTCTTAGACCTGAATGCCATATCTTTGCTTATGAGTTGGGCAATATAGAATGATTTTCTTACTATCTTGTCTGTGTTGGTCGATTGTTGTCTACATATGTTCTCAGATCCCTGAGTATCAGATTGATTAGGGGTGTTTTAGCAATGGAGTAAATAGACTGAGTAGATGATTTCCCAAAGGGTACTATAATGAATTTCATCATGTTGAGTTTTAATTCATGAATTTGACACCAGTCATTTGTTTATGTTAGATACTCTTGTGGGATGTTGGTGTTGTGGGAACAATCGATGATTGCCCCCCAATTTGCAGTCATCTGTGAGCTTGGTGAACCAGAGTCCTTTGATATTAGAATTGACTTCCAAGAAGTAGATGCCAAACTGGCGCGGGCCAAAAATGGAGCTTTGGAGTACTCTGCTGGTGACCTGTCTCATGGTGGAGTTGGTTTCACTGATCCTGAATTCTTGGCTCCTGTCTGTAAGCCAGCCAGCAATCCACTGAGTTTTGTATGGATTTACACCTAGTTCTGAAGAGTTTGTCAACAATACTTGAGTGGGGTATTGTATTGAATGCCTTGGCCAGGTCAAGTTTGATGGTATGTACCATTTCCCCTCATCCATAGCCTATCTGACCTCGAAGAAGTCTACCAGGTTGAGTAGGCAAGACCTTCCCTTAACAAAACTAAACTGGGATGGTTCCATTGTCTTTGTTGCCAGTCTCTTTGTTAATCATTTTCATGATAATTCTTTCCATGGCTTTGTATGTTAGACTTGTCAAACTGATGGCTCAGCAGTTCCTGGTTTCAGTTGATGGTCCACCCATATGAAGAGGGATGAACGATGTGGCCATCTTTTCACCTGGCATGTAACTTGTTTTGAGGCTGTAGTTGAAAAGTACCTCAAGTGGTCCTGCTAGGTAATGTTTTAGGTGATTTAGGAGGCAACCAGGGATATTGACAGGGCCAACTGAAGCACTGTTTTTGGCCTTAGAGTGCCACCAGGACCTTCTCCTTGGTAATAGTTGGGGAGATGTTCAAGAAAAGATTTCACAGGCAGTAGTTGGGGGAGTGGGGGGTGAAGTTAGAGCTAAATTTGTCAGGCATTGCATGCACTGTCACCCTGGTCAGTGAAAGTTGTGCCATTTGCCACCAGTTCTTCACACTTTTGAGTGTTGCTTTTAAGGTTCCTGACATAGCTGAAGAAGGTCTTGTGATTGTCCTTAGCCTGGGAACTATCCTGACCTAGTAATTGGCCTTGTTGGACTTTATTAGACCTCTAAATGTCTTGTTTAGTTGAATCAGAAAGCTCTTGTCTCTAAGAAAGTTGCTGTGACTTTTTTCTTTTGTTATATACCCCGTTAAGGTAAGGATTCCACCAGTGGGGTTTGTTTTTGGTATTCGATTGGGGTTTTTGGTAAGTATAGCAGTTTCAGTGCAGCCATTTATATGTTTGTTCAAGGTGTCTGTAAATAATTATGCATAAGTGTCTGTGCTCTCTGGGTTTGGGGTAGCTGTGAATTCTGAAAAACTGTTGCTTAATAGGATGCAGTTTGCTTTAGAATAGCTCCCAACTTTTATAGGTTTAATTGGGTTTTCTGGGTTAAATTTGATTTTGTGGTCTAACCTCACTGATGAGGATGTGACATGGGGGGGTGAGGGGTGTAACGCTTTCCCATGTCGGTGAGAACTAGGTCCAACAAGTTTGATCCTATGGTTGGAGTGCACACTGTTTTTGTCCTGGGTGCTTGTGTTGATAAAGTCCAGGAAATGTGCCTGTGAGTTAGAGGCAGTATATGTTTCCTAGTCTGTAGAGTAGTTAGTCTCTCATGAATAGGGTATTAGGTTGGATAGTTAGAGCCTGTAGTAGGTCTAGGTAAGAGTTATTAGCTATGTGGGTCATAGAGGGTCACCTATAGCTGGCTAGGACATGGTAAGGAACCTTGTCTATGGAGACTTGGCTGTGGATGAAATTCAAGGCATCATCCTGTTTACCCAACCTGGAGTTGTATTTGTTACTAATGTAGATTGAGACTGCCACCTTTAGCCCTTGTCCATGCGATTCTTAGCCTAATGTCTGGAAGGCACTGTATCCTTGCACTGCTGGAGTACATTCTGCAGCTTTAAACTATGTATTGGTAACAGCACAGGTGTCTACATTCTCCAGAATGAGCAGTGCTTGTAAGGTGTGAAATTTCTTGTTTAGGCTCCTAGCATTGAGCAGTAACACCTTAAGGTTGCTTTGAGATGCTTCTTTTTTGCTAGGTTGGTACTTTTGTCATTGACATTGCCTAAAAAATACTTTAAGGGGCAGATAGCGGTTTAACAAGTATCTGAAAAGCCCAGGTGGGTTAGGTGCAGACCATCCTTGGCAAAGCAACACGGTCTGTTAACCATGTCCTCTCATGCTGATAGATATTAGATTCCCTTGAACTGACTTCAGAATCTAAGCCAGTTATTAAAATTAATACTTTTCATTCTGTGGCATCATCCTTGGTGAAGGTCGAATGCTGCCCACTGCATGGCACATGCTTGTCTGTGACACATTCAGAGAGATCCATAATGTCTGTTTTCATATATTTCGGTGTGGTATATTTCAGGTCATTTACACCCACATGGACTGTGATTGAATCATATCGGTACCTCTGGTGCAGTAACTTGAGTGCTTACATGATATTGCAAATTCTAACTCCATTTGGGCAACAAACTGTTGTCTTCTCCTTGTCCAGCCTGTTGAGAGGAGCACATGTGTGTTGTACAGCAGACTCCCCTATGAAAACAGTACTAGGTAAAAGTGTTTGCTTGCCTTATGGACTATTTTCATGGTGGATCATTGGGTGTAGGCTTACGTGTGGTGTTAGGTATTGCTTTTGGTGCGTGCTTTAATGATTGCTGAGGTTAGGTATTGCTGTTTGACAGTTTAGGAGATCTTTGTGGTTTAGAAACGTTTCTTTTAAGTGGCTCAGCATAAGAAGGTCTGTGTGTGTGGTGAGCGGTATGTGTGAAGGATGTACTGCATGTGTTCTTGACAACCTTTTTTGTGAGATTTTTGCTCCTAAGGAAGTTATGTATATATACCTTTCACATACTTTTAGTTTCTTTAAGGATTAAAAGGTTATCTGAGTACAAGATAATTTTTCATGGTCTTAGGATGCCCATATCTACCAAGCTGGTGACAGAGACTTTAGGAAATTGTAAATCCATGTTATCAGGATTTGTATTAGGGTTCAGTTATTATGGTTTAAGGATGTGGTTTTACAGGGATCATCTGAGTGATGCCTAAAGTTAAGGGTAGATGTTACATAGTGCTATGATCTGATATTAGTGTTGTTTGAAGCACTGACTACTGCCCTAAGCTAAGCTTCAAGAAAATCCTTTCTTTGTTACAGGTTAAAGTCCTCAGTACTAGCTTTATAGGTCTGCTACTATACAGGATACTGCTAACTCTCACTGCATGGAAGCTCCTAGTTTATAGCAGACAAAAAGAGCTGAAAACTAAGTCCTGTTCAGTTTGACCAATAAATGACTACATTTAAATTTTCCTCTAGTGCTTTCTAACTCGGAGAGACCAGGTAAACACCTTCTGCCGCAAGATGGGTGATCCTGGAATTTCTTAATGTAAAAACCCAGCAAAAGTATCTCTCAAATGCAGATTAACACTAAACAGCTAAGTCTCTAAAAAGCCCCCTGGTTGATAAAACAATCTCACTTTAAGGCCCCCCCATGTGTTTCACAACTTGAACAGACCAGGTTACCTTACTACTGCCATTAGAATAGCAGTCACAGTTTTCTTAATGTAAAATCACACTTTGTTTAGCCATCAGTGAAAAGGTACAATAAGCTACAACAAGTAATCATCACTTTAAGCCTTCTTGTGTGTTTCCCAACTCTGACAGAGTAGGGTCCCTTTCTACTCCTACTATAATTTCACTCAGTCTTGTTAATGTAAAAATGCACTTTAGTTAGCCAAAAACAAATCGAGCAAGTAACTACACAAGAAATTCTCACTTAAGCTTACCTTTGAGTATCCCAAATCCAACAGACCAGACTACCTATCTACTGCGAGTAGAATTGCAGTCCCAGTCTTCCTAATGTTAAAATACACTTTAGTTAGCCACAAGTGAAAAGGTACCAGAAACAAATCTAATGACTAACTACAAATAATTACAAGATGATTCAAAGGCATTCAAGCCAGCAATGAGGAAATACACACACGTTACGGCAGTTTCAAAGTACACTAATAATCTAAGGGGGGGCTCTTCCCAGTTTCTTCTGTTAGTAAACAATAAGATGAGCATGGGAGATGATACTTGGGAGTAGCTTTTATGGCCAAATATATGGAGAATGCAACTGGCAGGAGCTTCCAAGTCCAGATGTACAATAGATGCAGGTAACTCAAAAGCCTCCAATTTTAAATGCATAACAGGAAAAATGTGGATGGGAAAACAAATTTAGAAAAGGGCTGGCAAAAATGCAGTAAAATGAAGGCCCACTCAGAGCACCTAGGCCCAACACAGAAACCAGTGCAGGCTATTAAAAATGCCTTAAATTAATAGCTTTAACTTCAGATAAAGAGCAAACACAACAGACAAAACTGATTCAAATGATAAGAAAAGTGCAGTATTTTAAATGTAGTTTAAATGTACTTCACTGGATACAAAATGTAGCAAAGTCAAAGTGTCAAGCAAAATAGAAGCAGCATAAAGGCAGCAACTCTAAGTACCATGCCACAGTACTGACCTGATAAGCTAATGAACAATTTTACTAAATGACTGCAGTAAAGGCTAGTAATGGTTTCTGTAGTGGAGTAATTAAGAAAGGCATTTTTGTCTTTCATAATCATATCACTTGAACTTGTATACTGAGAATCATTCATTCGTCAATTAACTTGAAAAGAATTTGTTTCTAAGGTGTCTGTATTCAGCTTGAATACTGTATGTTTAGTAAATGCAATAAATGTATTTTTTATGAGAGGAAGACAGTTTATCAGCTTTAAAGTTTAAAACTGTGATAAAAGAAAATAATAAAAATGTATTGGTATCTTCAGAAGAATTCCTGAATATGGCTTGGGTTCAGTTTGTGACTCAGCTAGGAGGAGGGAGGGAGCTACTTGGAGGAGAAAGAGGAATAATACGGGAATGTGTGTTTGCCTGTTTTTCGGTTGAGGGTGTGGGGAGCATACCCAGATGCTCTCTCTGCTACAGTATCCCTGATGATGACTGAAGATTGCGAGAGGTGGTTTGCTTTCTGTGGTGGAGGGTGATAGAAGCCTGACTTTTATAAAAGAGGGAGATATGACCCTCATAGATGCCCATTGCACATCATCCCTTGATTGGTGCCATTGAAGGCACTGAGGAACTGGTAGGGAATAAACAAAAAATTCTCAGATTCCTGGAGTGAATTTTGGTACCACTGAAATTGCCTGACCCTCCTCACCTCTGGGTGGAATAAATGGGCCACTGAGAAGTCACCTCTGAGAGGAATGAACAGACCAACTGGGTGGACAGGTCAGAGGCTTGATGGTTGCTGAGGGGTGGAGGATGTAAATATAGAGTAAAAAAAAAAGATATCAGCAAATAAAAGTAATAAAAATGTAGCTAAATGCTGACAGTATAATTTATTTAAAATTTGTTTTCCTGGGTAGATTGTTGATCGAAAGTGACCAGTTTAAATTTCAGCATGGGAATTCAAAGAAAATCAAAATTACTTTTAGTGAGAGACAGTAAGCATATACACTTTTGTAAAATGCCATTATAAGCTAACAAAAATGTAAAAGGTATATACAATTGTAAGATATATTATTTACAATAAATGAAGACAACTCTCATGTAGAAAGTGAGGTGTCTGTGAAATAATTCTAGCTATGTGTACTCTAAGTGGGAAGGATAGGATAGTTGAGTTGAATGAAGGATGTTAGACAGAGTAGCTGGAAGGGGAACTTATGTTAAGCAAAAGATTGTGCAAATGAAAAAAGTAAAAGGTTTGTGCAACAGAATGTGCCATATCAGGGGCAGTAAGAGTGCTACTAGAAGGAGAAAGAGATAGTAATGTTGCTCAGGTTAGCTGATATGGTTGGATAAGAATAAGTACATTTCACTGATGAGAGGAGGTTGGCCTTTAGTCGAGTCCTAAATTTTGGGTAAAATAAGGTATCTTTTATTTGTGAAGGAATACTTTCCCAGAGTTTTGGACCTACTTTAAAGAATCAGTGATCAGCACAATGCAGTTTAGTTTTGGGGAAGGGGCTGCAGTGTCGGGACAGAGTGTTTATTTTCTGAGTCTTTAAGAAGGAGATTGTCTAGTTTAGCTGCTAGATGAAAGAAGGTCTTGTCGACTAGGAGTTTTGAATAGTTGTGATCATAGGGGAAGGGCAACCCTTTGTTGAAAAAGGAACTGTTTTGTATTTTTTCCAGTATTTTACTGTGTTGCTCATTTTTAGGGGACTGGCTAATAAATCTACAAATTTTATTCGTTAATACTTGAATGTGGGTGGAACTGTGTTTTGATGCTGAGTCTGTGAAGGGGAGTCCATTTTCAAGTTGGGAGAATAGAATGCCTTTGCCTATGTCTGTTCTCATGGTTTTATTAAGAAAAGAGGATATTTTTTGGCCAAAATATGAGCGTTAACTTTTTTCCTTGTGTAGTTGAGTGGGGGAGGGAGATTAATGTAGAGATATGCTAACGTTTTTCTAGCTAAATATGTACAGGAAACATTCTCTATTTATAGTTTCTGATTTTGAGCATTGAAAATTGAAGTAATAAAACAGGAAGAACAAGAAAAAAAATCAAACGTAAGTGTTGCAGGCAAACTGTACTGAATGTTTGCATGATTTCTAGTTTGTATCACCTTTATAGTTGTTAACTAAAATTAAGAATTCAATACACAGGAGGTTCAGATTCAAAAGTTTACTAGTGTACACCAGGAGGCAAAAAACATACAAGTACAGAATTTTGTCTGCCATGAAACAGGAAGCACACAATTTTATATAGGTTTAACATTTAAGCTATGCCCACCTTACTGACATGTTATGTCACAGGGCATCTACATCACTTTAGCTTACAATTCTTCATTCATTAAATCTGCTGATGCTGTATATTTCAAAAAACTTTTCCTCTAGATACAATACGGCTTTGCTATCCAGCTGGTCAGTCATAATGTCTTTCTGTAAAGTTACTTGTTCAAGGTTTCATATCAGTTCGAACACAATAGCAGCTTCAGTCATTTAATGCACGTCTTTGTTCTGTTACACTTTCTCACACAGCTCCGTGCTATCTTAGTAACACATATGCAAGGCCAAATCATTCCAACAGGAAAGAGCAGAAGATTTCATTATTTCACACATTTAATTTCCTGACCCAGCAGATAATCACTCGTGAAAAGCATAAACATCAAAGCTTGCTAAGCTAGCATTCTGCCAGGGTCAGAGATCAGCTTTGCTTCAAGCCACACTGCAGTTTCAAAACTACTTCACATTTAGACATGAATTAATTTTACTACTATATGATTAATAGAATAAAATGCATTATATTCTACTTTGCTTTTAAACTAGCATTTCTCATGTATTCAAATACACATTTTTCTAACAATAGTTTAAACCCAGTTATGGGGTGCAGATATTTAAAACTTTGATTTTTTTCCCATTATTTAAGCATTTACTGGTGTTACTTAGTTCCTAACTAATGGTGTATTTCATGAAGGTGTTAATACCCTTTGTGCCAAGTACTTCACTGTCACCAGAGTTGATGCCACCAATGCAGATATTATGCATGCGTCGTTTCTCAGCACCTGTTGTGGCCCTGACATTGTCTCTTAGTTAAGTTGTAGGCAATCCTTTCTTTAAGCAACTGTCTGTTCTGCTTCTCGAACAGCAAGAGAATCCCAAAGCATTGTGCATGGCTCACAGTCACTTCCATAAGGAAGCATACTGACTCATCTGTACAGTCATCCATACCATACCATACCTGATGACAGAGAAGGCACTAATTCTCCCCATCCTACTGGATGACACCAGATTTGTAGAAATCTTAGTGATGATGAACAAACTGGAGCGTTTCTCCCCGGGCCTCTGCTGAAAATTGGCTTTGTTCCAAGTCCGACTTTCCTGGTAAACAAATGTTAAATACAAAAATAAATACAATTAAATAAATAAAAAATGATGAAGAAGCAGACAGGGAAATGACCCCTCTGACCTGGTACCCCTTTGCAAAGAAAACTCTGGCAGGCATTTCATGCCCCAACCAACTTCCTGGATGGTTTTGCCTATAGCCAAAAATGGTTAAATTAGCTAGATCCATGGCATGGAATAATACTGGCATTGAGGCTGCTATCCCAAGGGGACCATTCAGGATACTTCATTTTACAAAATATTGGAATTGATGGTCAGAGTCCCCAGAGCCTGATTAACTTGTGAAGGAGGCTTACCCATAAAAAGAGCTCCTCTAATAGGAAGACAAGGACTATAGACAGGTCTGGAAAGTTAGTATGTTAAGTTGTCTATCTCACCTTCATTCTTGCTGGTTGGGGTTCGGAGCTGATCCTCGGCTCTGACTCGGCCATCTTCAAAAGCTCGAGAGCTGCATACTGACTCGAGGCCACCCCATATCCCATGATGCCTGGTACTAGATACCCAGATCTCGTTTGCTGCTTCTGCTGTGCGGTTGTCTACTGGCTCAGGTCGTATATTTTCATTATTTAATCGTTTTTTGAGCATTATTGATAGCTCGTTAGTGTAGTTTTAGACTAGTTAATCCTTAGATATATAGATACTTGTAGTTTTCTTTTTCAAACTTCCCCTATCCCCTCAGAAAACTCGTTTTAGTTAGAGTTTTCCCCCCCTCTCTCTTTTCTGAAGTAGTAGCCGTTTAAGTTAGAGGCTAACCTATTTTCTAAAAAAAAAAAAAAAAAATAGTATATATCCTAGTTAGTATTTACTTAGTTTAGTCTTCTTTAGTTGTTAGACTATAGTGTGTATCCTTCACTGTTTTTTGGGTGTGGTAACTTTGTGTGTGTGTGCCCTTTTATAGTTACTTTACTTAAATTGTTATACCAGTGTACTGTGTGTGGTATCCCTTTTTAAGTATGTCCAAGGATACCTAGGTGTCCGGGTTCAAGAAGTGTGAGTCATGCTGTCAGAAGATGTCTCTGACAGATGGTCACACTTATGTCTATTATCTCGGTGCCACCCGCAGGACTCTTGTTTGGTTTGCCATGCCTTCAGTCCAAGAGTCCTGCAGGAGCATAAAAATAAGTTAATCCTACGTGGATTACTCAAGCAGGATTCACCGGCAAAGACTCAGCTCGTGAAGGCCTCTAAACCACCAAAATCTTCGGCTCCCAGATCGGCCGTCAATGGGTGAAGCTGTTTCTTCAGCCTCGGTTCTGGCCAGAACCAAGCTACCTGCCTCCCAGTCGGTTCTGACTCCCACTTTGGAGCCGACTGGGAGTCGAAAGAGATCTAGGTCTACCTTCCTGGAGTCGATACGCTCGGCTCCGAGGTTTCCTTTGCTCCAATTGGAGCACAGTCATCGTTCCCACTCTTCTCGGTCCTCAAGACTATCTGATCATGATGTGGAGAGAGTGGTCAGTAGGCTCTTAAAATCGCAGGCCCTAGCAAAAATGTTGTGCAGCCCCCCTCATCAGGTGTCGGTTCCGTTCATATCTGCTGTTATTCCTCCTCCGACTCCTTCCTTGAGCTCAGAGCCAGAGTTCATTGGGGTTCGAGTCGTGGAACCACCGGCACTGATACCTTCTGCTTTGGTTCCGTTGTCGGCTCTGATCACTTCTTTGGTACTGTCCTTGGAAGGATCTGGGTGCCAAGACTCCCTCGTCGGCTCTGAGGGGTCGAGTGGCATCGGACCCTTGTCTGACCCCGTTCTCCCTCTCGGAGCTTCGGCGCAGGTGAGCTCGGCTCCTACATCGGCTTCAGAGCCGTCCCCCTCGGTGCGGAGAGGGATTCTGGTCTCCTCAGAACCGGAGCCTTCTCGGCATCCGAGCAGGGACGCCTTCGAGGTCATGAGGAGTGTACTGGATCCTGAGTCAGCTCCACGGTCATCCTCACTGGCTCCTCCCACTTTGGTGCCTGCGTCTGTCTCTCCTCCAGACCCCAAGCGTGGGGAAACAATGCTCCAAGGCACCCCACTGGGTGTATCTTCCTCTTCCGAGGCCTCCCCTGATCATTCAGAGGAGCCACCTCGTAAGAGGAAATGCAAGAGGAAGCATGTTGACTCCCCTGAGTCTGTCACGTCAGATACTGACTTGGAAGATTCGGAAGGGTCCCCGAGATTCCCCCTCTGAAGATGTCTCCTTTTCAGACATCCTTGAGATTCTTAGGCAGAGGGGGAACTGGACTACCCCAAGCCCCTCCAAGGATGAGTCGGTATTCCTGGACGCGTTTGGTTCCCGACCTTCCACCTCCTGGGTGTCTCCACCTTTCGACCCACTTATGTCCGTGGTGGCTCAAAAGGCGTGGTCAGCTCCAGACACAGTAGAACCCACCCCCAGAAGATCTGCTAAATTCATAACGGCACCACAGGATAAACAGTTTTTGACCAGAGGTGTCCCTGTTGATGCTATGGTGGTAGCGGCAGCCATGAAGAAGGAGTTGGCTGAAACTTCATCTGTCCATCCCCCTAACAAGTAGTCCAGGAAGATGGACAGATACGGGAAGCGGATGTTCTCTTCAGTGACCTTTTCTATGAGGTCTCTGAATTATTTGTGCCACTTTACCCGCCTTCAAAGGGATCTCCTTAAGTAGCTCTGAGATACCCTCCAAGATCCCTCAGCTGAGGGAGCCCGGACTAAGGCAGCCTCCCAGCTGGTGACTCTTAATTCAGTGGTGAACTCCTCCATGAGGCTCATTTGTTATGCAGCCGATGGTGCGAGTAGAGGCACAGGTGTTGCTCTAAGGAGACATGCTTGGATACGGCTATGTAACTTTGCGGAACCTTTCAGAGCGTCTTTCACCAACACCCCCTTTGATGGTTCCTCTTTTTGGATCACAGGTGAAGGACAACCTTACCAGGTGTGAACAGGAAGGCAAGACTCTCTCTGCCATGGGAGTCCATTTTTCACTCCTTCCAGACCATATCCCAAAGGTCAGAAGAGCGGAAAGATGTGGTTCCAGAAATCTCAGGGAGCCTTGCCAGACACACGTGTTGAGTTCCCATCCAGGGGCAAAGGAGGGAACAATAATAGATGCTGCCCTCGTGGCAGAGGGGGTCTGCAAAACCAGGGCAGCAGAGAATCCTTCTCTGAAAAGCCCTCCCACCATCCCTGAAGGGTTGCCTGACTGCTCACCTCCTGAGGCAGTCGGGGGAAGATTATCACTGTACCCAAGAGCCTGGCAAGACATAACTCAAGACAAATGGGTACGGTCATTTATATCCGGAGGCTACAGAATACCCTTCATTCGCACTCCCATAAAGTCATACAAGTCCCTTCCAGATGTTCCACCCAATCTAAGGGACCAAGCAGTACAAGAAATTTCAGAACTGCTAAGAAAAAGAGCCATCCAGCAAGTCCCAGCATACCAGCAAGGATCTGGAATTTACTCAAGGTTCTTTTTGGTACCAAAAAAGACAGGGGACTGGAGACCCATTCTGGATCTCAGCAAACTGAACAGGTCTGTACAAAGAACCAAGTTTCGGATGGTCATGCTACAGTCCATTATGCCCTTTCTGGGTCAGGACAATTGGATATGCTCTATAGATCTTCAGGACGCGTACTACCACATCAAAATGGACAGATGCTCCAGAAGATTCCTTCGCTTTTGGCTGGGAGCCAGCCATTACCAATTCAGAGCTCTGCCATTTGGTCTCACCACAGCCCCCCGGGTTTTCACCAAATGCATGGCAGTAGTTACCGCTCACCTGAGACGGCAAGGATTCCAGGTGTTTCCATATCTAGCGACTGGCTCCTTACTGCTACCATCAAGCATCACCTTCTGCGAGCCAGAGACTTCACTATCAACACTTGCTCCAGACTAGGTATCTCAATAAATTTAAAAACAAAAGACATGTCAGCGAGCCTTCCACCAGACAGGGTATTAGTGATTTGTCAACATGTACAGGTCTTATTGGCATGCAAGAGAATTCAAGCCAGGTTCGTCCTCCAAACTCTAGGTCTCATGGCAGCAGCAATCATACTTTTTCCTCTAGCTCGTTTTCACATGAGGATTCTCCAGTGGCTTCTTTTCACCCAGTGGCCCTTCCTTCAGCTTCCCATGTCTCACATGATTATGATCACAGAAGCATGCAAAAAGCACCTTGCATGGCAGATGATCTCCACATCAGTACCCCTAGGCAGACCATTTGTACTTCCCCCTTCAGTTGCTACGGTTACCACGGTTGCTTCCCTGATCGGGTGGGAGGGGGGCATTATCAGGGCAGGACAGTCCAAGGTACCTGGCAACCTCACGAGTACCACCTGCATATAAACGTCTTGGAGATGAGGGCTGTGCTTCTAGCGTTGCAAACTCTACAGGACTCTCTTCCTACCGGGACCATTGCAATTCAAACGGACAATATGTCAGTAGTGTGGTACATCAACAAGCAGGGCGGAACCAAGTCCTACTCCCTTTGTCGAGAAGCACTCAGACTCTGGCAGTGGGCGATCTCTTCCCAACAGTTTCTGGTTGCAACGCACATCCCTGGGAAGTCCAACGTCATAGCAGACAGGCTGAGCACAGCAATTCTCATGCCTCATGAGTGGTCTCTGAATCAAGTAGTTGCAGACCAAATATTCCGCAAATGGGGCCAGCCTTACTGCAACCTTTTTGCCACTCCCTTCAACAGCAAGTGCAACAAATTCTTCTCTCTCCTTCCACTTCCCGGACATTCCCCTAGAGACCCTCTAGTCCACGATTGGCCTCAGGGACTTCTTTATGCATTCCCTCCGTTTCCCCTTATTCCAAAACTGATACAGAAAGCTACCATTTTGGGCTGCTCCTTATTGGCCTTGACAGATATGGTTCCCGTTCCTGCATCATCTTCTCGAGCAGCCTTGGACTCTGGACCCAGTTCCAGACCTACTGATCCATCAATCGGGCGGGCTGCACCAATCCCTGCAATCTCTCCAGCTCACTGCTTGGTTGCTCCACTTCCAACCTTAGCCAGGCTTCCAGATATCTCCCAGTCTGTGCGGGAAATTATTTTATCATCAAGACAAGTCTACTACTAGAGAAAACTTACGCTAGTAAGTGGAAACGTTTTCTTCCTGGGGGAGAGAGACGCTGCGCCCCCCTTTTTTTTCCCCCCCTGATTTTCTTGCGGAACTCTTCCATTCTGGGTCCGCTTCCACTACAATTAGAGTTCAGTTAGCTGCAATTTCAAATTTTCACATTGGCCTGTCAGGAAATATCATGTCACACAAGCTGTGTAAAGCCTTTCTCAAAGGTACCTCTCTGCTCAGGCCTCCAGTGAGAGATCCCTCACCTCCGTGGGACGTAAATTTGATTTTAGCTTCTCTAATATTGCCTCCCTTCAAACCTGCAGCTTCTTGTTCCCTGAAGTTTTTATCATGGAAAACTCTCTTTCTGGTAGCCATTACTTCAGCCAGAAGAGTTTCGGAACTGCAGGCTCTTTGTTCCCGTCCTCCGTACCTAGTGTTCCACAATGATAGGGTTGCTCTTAGGACAGATCCTTCCTTTCTTCCTAAGGTCTCTTCAGAAAATAACTTGAATCAGTGCATAGACCTCCCTGTGTTTTTTCCCAACCACTCCAACAAGGCGGAATTTAAATTGCATCAGTTAGATGTTCACAGGCAACTACGCTTTTATTTACATAGAACTAAGGACATCAGAAAATCAGATCAACTTTTCCTTTCTTATGCTAAAGGCAAACAAGGTCTTCCAGTCTCAAAAGTAACCTTGTCCAGGTGGCTGACTTCTATCATCACATTTGTCTATCAACTGAGGAATAAAGAATTGCCTGTTAAACCAAAAGGTCACTCCACCAGAGCTTTAGCCACTTCTGTGGCCTTTCAGGCTAGGTTGCCCATTGAATCTATTTGTGCTGCGGCTATGTGGGCCAACCCACATACTTTCATTTCGCATTATAAGTTGGATGTGGTTTCCAGAAACAGAGCAGATTTTGGTTCCACTGTTATGAAGAGTTTGTTCCGATGAGCCACCCAGGATTTTAGGTGCTAGGGACGCTGTCCCAACCAGCAAGAATGAAGGCGAGATAGACAACTTAACATAAAGAAGCTATGTACCTACCATAACGTTCCATGTTAGTTGTCTTCTTTTTGCCTTCTTTCTTGTGTCCCACCCTCCATCCCCCTATCCTTGTAGACCGAGAAGAGTTCCTTATGTTTTTTTTTCACTGGCTGAGATTTCTGTGGCTATTCTTTTCTGTCTAGTAGCCTCTCTGGAGGTTTTATATATTCTAGGATAGGATACTTTCTTTATTATGTCTGCAGTTAGACTTACCAAACGAGATCTGGCTATCTAGTGCCAGGCATCATGGGATATGGGGTGGCCTCGAGCCAGTATGCAGCTCTCGAGCTTTTGAAGATGGCCGAGTCAGAGCCGAGGATCGGCTCCGAACCCCAACCAGCAAGAAAGAAGGTGAGAAGAAGACAATTAACATGGAACGTTATGGTAGGTACATAACTTCTTTTTATATATCATCCAGCATTAAACTGAAGGCCATAAAGTATATGTCCCATATGAAAAGGCTACACAGAGATCTGTCAGATTTGGCAGCTATACCTTCTATTTTGAAGCTCAGCATGAGGCTTATTTGTATGGCTGTTGTGTGTGCTGCTGGATCTGTAGTTGTTGGTACAACTTAGCATAACTATGGATTATCACACCTGGCTCAATTTAACAGACTAAAGATACCAAAATGACCTTCTTAAACTCATACTTTGAGTCCAAACTTTTGCACATTCCCAGGCCCATTTTCTATCCTTTTCTTATACCCTACTCTGTTAGAAGACTGCTGTTAGAAGAGATGTCTTGAACTTTGCAAAAAAAAAAAAAAATGTCATCAGGAGGTTCCACCAGGCCAGAATGGGTTAGATTATTATTCCGTGTTCTTTTTGCTACACAGGAATACAAAGGATCTCGGACACATTCTCAGTTATACTAAATAATTCCTAAAAAAACCTTTTGGATGGTCATGGTACAGTCCATCTTCCATGTTTGTTACAAGACATAAATTTTGCTAAAGAGTTTAGGAAATATCTATGCTTGACATAATACGCCAGTTATTACTAGTTCAGGTCTCTCTCATTTGGTCTCATCTCAGTTCTCCATAGCATGTCTGATGTTACAGTGAACCAGAGGTAGCAAGAAGTTGAGGGTATTTCCCTGCCCAAATGACTTGCTTCTAGTCACACTCTCTTTGAGCAGTATGACATTTGAGTGGAAGTCCGTGATCACACTGTTTATTCCTAGGCATAACTGAATATTGCAAAGTCATATCTGGAAATCATTTTAGCTGCTTGTGTTCATAGGCTGCAGTCATGACACAGTAATGTGCAAGCCTTCTTATCCAGAGACAGTATCCTACCTCTTCAGAGACCATTTTCTATGCTTCCTCAGTTTCATTGTGCTGTAGACACACTTTCCTTCAGGGCTTTGCTACAAGTGGTAGTGATCATTCTTATGGTACCCTTTACAATATTTTATATTAGAATACTTCAGCAGACCTTAAGAGTAAAATGGTTTCAAGTTTCAGAACTCATAATTCTGAGCATAAGAATTTCTAAAGCCTGCAAAGCTGAAATCAAGTAGTGGTTGCACATCCCAAACCTGACTCTAGGCAACTGGTTTCTGATTCCTACCCCTCTAGTTCCTCTCACCACAGATGTTTCTTCCCTAGGGTGGATGGTTTATCAAGAGCAGACTCTACAGGGTATATGGAGACAATCAGAGGCCTGTTTGCACATCATTATACTGGATATGAGGGCAGAACTTCTCACCCTCCCAGTCTTCAGGACTTCCTATCCTATGTTATGCTAGCCATCCATACCAACAGCATGACAGTGGTTTGACATATCTGAAAGCAAGAGAGACCTCACTCTTATTCTGTTTGCTGAAAAGACCAGAGTGTTTGGGCTATTTTATTCAAACACTTTCAGACTGATTGCAAGCTTGCAGCCTTGGGGAAGCTAATACACTAGCAGACAGTCTCATTTATTGCCTTCTGATACATATAGTCCATCAGTCCTTCACTAGCACAGAAGCTGTTCCATTGTTGGACGACACCTTGCTGTGAATTCTTTTTTGCTGTCACAACAAACTCCAAGTGCATCAACTTATTCTCCCTAATCTCCTCTCCTGAGGAATGGCCCAGGGATACTGTCATCCAGAATGTCCCCCTCATTTTCCCTAATACTGAAATTTATTCAGGAAATTAAGCAGTAGAAATCCAGAGTGATTTTCATAGCCTCATTTTATCTTCTCCAAATGTCTCCTTGCTCAGGCCTTATCTGCTGGAGAATTCTCTCCATCTTTGGCCCTTCAGGTCATTACTATCCCATCTTTCCCTGTAGCCTTATCTGGACCTCCACTGTCCATATTTAACTACTTGGTCTCTACAGGTTCATTAATGGCCAGAGACCTTGCGTACCCCTGTAGGATAGTTCAGAATCTCATCTCTGTGCAAAAACCTAGTACCAAAGCATTTGCAAAAGCAAGTGATCTCATTTTCCATCAGGGCATCATCTAAAGCAAAATATCCTGTTGTTACTCCCATATCATTAGTTTTGGATTATACATCTGAAAATTTTTGCCACATTCCTTGGTTTTTCATTTATTAAAGAGCACCTTGCTGCAATTTGATTGCCTGTAAGTCTCAAATTCTATCAAATTATGTATGCCTTTATTCTCTCTGAATGTGGTGGTGGCCTTCTGAAGGGTACCTTTCTTTAACCCCCCCCCCCACAAAAGGATCCTTTTTTTCTATAAGATTTGTGTTTTCTTCTGAAAAAAAATTCTCCCACAATTTAAACTCACTTCTACAGCAAAGTGTGATACATTTTTTCTTTTAAGACACTTTTCTGGTGGTATTTACATCAACCAGAAGAATTTCTCAATTGCAAGCCTTATGTGGGCAATCTCCTTATTTGGTGTTGCACAAGGATAGAATTTCCCTGCATGCAAACCCCTCTTAAGTGCCAAATGTAGCACTGAGCAAAACCTAAACCAATAAATTCATCTTCCTATGTTTTTCATTACTTATTCCAGTAGAGGAGAACCTGTATTATTGCATTGTATGGATGTTTATACACAACACAGATGCTGTGTGGATAGAGCAAAATCTTTCAGAAATGACTTGTAGGTTTTCTTTTCTTTCCCTGGTTAAATATTTAAACAAACAAAAAAAACTTGGTTATAAAGCATTTAAAAATATTTAACTTAAGTAGATGGCTGAGTTTGTCAACTTTGTTCTGAAACGTATAACAATGGTGGGTATTGTTGGTTGATTATGGATTTTAGGAGTTTTTATACCTTGTTACCACACAATGAGGGTATTAAGGCAGTTGTCCACTGTCGCTCATCCGGTCAGGATAAAACAGATGAACAGTTGTGGGTTCAGTTCATGCAGCTTTATTATATACAAACACATCAGGATTAAGGCTTAATAACTTATACTTAAATAAATTTATAAACCGACTGACTACTACACTCATACATGTTAACACTCTGGCTGTTCTCTCAAAGTGACACTGCTGCTTGTAAGTGCTCACTATTTATATGCATGTGCCTATGTCTGGAAATGCTTCTTAAAGTTACAACACACACTCTGTTCTACATCCTCCCTCTTTGAGAAATAGGTCATAAAATGTGGTCCCACTCCACAAAGGCGGTGCCTCTACGGATCCTGGTAATTACCGCCCCATAAGCTTAACAAGTCTAGTCTGCAAAGCTATGGAGAGGATCATAATGAAGCTCATAAACAAAGATATTGGGGACTTGCAGACATTGGACCCCCAGTTTGGCTTCGTCAAGGGCAGATCATGCCTTTTGAACTTGGTCGACTTCTTCGAAACAGTCACCAAGGCCATTGATGAGGGAAAGGCAGTCCATACAGCCTACCTTGACCTTGCAAAGGCTTTCAACACAATACCCCACTCGGGTATTGTAGAAAAACTTACCAGCTTAAATGTAAACCCATATGTCACAAGATGGGTTGCAAACTGGCTTAAGGACAGAACCCACAGGGTTAGAGTTGCTGGCACTATGTCAGACTCCAAGCCGGTCAAAAGTGGTGTCCCACAGGGCTCGGTCCTTGGCCCCCTATTGTTCGGCATTTATTTCTCAGAAGTACAGGCCAACATGGGAGGACTTTGGCTGACAAAGTTTGCAGACGACTGCAAACTGGGCACCATAGTGGAAAGTGCATCGGACACGGATATCCTTCAGAAGGGACTCATGGAAACAGATAGCTGGTGCCAGAGCCATGGCCTGAAGTTAAACACCAAAAAATGTATAGTCATACCCTTCGGGAAAAACAAGGTAACCCCAAGCTACCATATAGGTGGCAATCCACTAAGCACAGAAGAGGTTATCAGGGACCTGGGGACCCAGGTTGACAGTGGCCTTTCTTTTGACACTCACGTTGCTAAAGTGGTTAGAAAGACCTTCTACATTGCCCACCTGATCATGAAGGATTCACATCCAGATCTAGTGAGGTCATTGTTCCCTGTACTCTTCACTTATCAGACCAATGATCGAGTACAATGCCCCATTCGGGATGTATCTCACCCGACATCTGCAGCAATTGGAGAGACCCCAAAAGTTCCTCACCAAAAGGATAAAGGGACTCCAAAATCTGTCATATGCTGCCAGATTAAAGAAACTCCAGCTCTATTCAGTTGCATACCGTCTGCTCAGAGGTGACATGTGCCTGACATACAAGGCCATGTCCAACCCGAATTAATGGACATGCTCCACCTCAAAAATCCAAATCCACCAAAACCACTAGAGCAAGTTTACTTAAACCTTAGCACGGATATAAATAGGATGTGCTGGAGGTAGATTTATCACTCAGAGACTCCTATGCTGTGGAATAAAATCGTCCATGTGAGGCAGAGCACCTCGCTGGCTCTGTTCAAGAGAAATCTTGACCTGTGGATGGGAGATTGTAGGTTTACCCCGGGAATCATTTCTGTGTCACTGCTGGACAGAGGCACAACAAACTAATGGGTACAGTATTTTTTCATATAAGGGGTGGCGTAAGCCACAAAACTTTGGGCTAGGCTTATAAATGCCTTAGGGCAGATAGCCGAGTATAAACCTATGAACCTATAAATGACAGCATTCATTGACATGCAATTATACAGAAATGATCCTTTGACATACAGTTATACAGAACTAATTCTTTGACATGCAATCATACAAAACTAAACACATAAACAATCATGTCCAGGTTGCAGAGTATTTTACACTAGGTCTAGAAATACAACCTGATTGTGTAACATAAAACTCAGAATTGGATCTAGCAACGAGGACTGTCTTTAAGGAATATTCAACTTTAGGGACATCATCAGGAATGAGAATAGCTACTGAAGCATGTTCTTCAATATGAACATTGTCTGGGTTGCTCTGAAATCTAGAGTCTGTATCACAGGTACGAGGCTGTGATATTGATACAGACACCAGAAGAAGATGCCTGCGGTTTCTCCTGTATTCTATACCCTCAGATTCCACTAAGTAGGATCTTGGCTCAGCACATATACCTCTCACTTGACCAATTCAATCAAAGCCTTTCACCATTTGCATCCTCACTGTCTCTCCTTCTTTCAACGGACAAAGAAATCAGCTTGTTTTATCATAGCTGGACTTCTGAAAGGAATGCTTCTTAAATAGCTGGGCTTTGATTGCTCTGTTGTTTTTAGCATTAGGCACCAACAAAGTAGAATTGATAGGCAAGGTCATTCTGGTTTGCCTAGATAGACATCTCTGAGCAGGTGAGCCAAGTAGGTTGTCATGGAGTATATTTCTGAGATTAAGTAAATTCAAGAAGATATTGGTATTGTCACACTTTGACCTCTCTAGTAATTGCTTTGCACTCTGTACTTCACGTTCAGCCAAGGCGTTTGACTGTGAGTATTTCGGACTGCTAGTAATATGGATAAAGTCCCACTCATTTGCAAATTTCTGAAATAATTGACTGGTAAACTGGGTACTGTTGTCAGAAATAATTTTCTGTGGACCACCATGGACTGAGAAATGATGTTTCATCTTAGTATTAACAGTACTGGATGTTAGGTTAGGTAGTAAATCGATCTCAGACCAGTTCGAATAAGTGTCTACCAACACTAAGTAATACTGATTGTTCCTCTCAAAGATGTCACTGGCTATTGTTGACCAAGGTAGTTCAGGAATCTGGCTTAGTTGAAGTGCCTCTTTCTGCAAATGCAGTTTAGTACTATTGCATACTGAGCAAGACGAAAGCACTTTGTCATCGTCTTTTGACAGAGAAGGCGAAAATACTAGTCCTCTCACCCTTCTTTTGGTAGCTTCAGAACCTGGGTGGCCATGATGCAAAATCTGAATGTGTTCATGTTGTAAGGAAGTAGGAACAATAACTTTAGGACCTTTGAAAATTATACCATCTTCCACCAGCATCTCATCTCTATAAGGAAAATAAGGTTGCACTTCTGGCGTTACGCAAAATTGCTTTGACGGACACCCAACATTGATGAAGTGGTTAAGCTTCTGCAAAACTGGATCAGTCTTTGTATGATCTCTCAGGTCATCAAGTCTCGTGGTGGAAAAATTATGCACTTCCATGACATCAAAGTCAAAATTCTCTGCATCAAGCTGTTCTGTGGTATTTCTGGGTGATCTGGGTAAGGTATCAGCCAGATAAAGAAGTTTGCCTTTCATATAGACCATTTTGAAGTTGTAGTTTTGCAATCTGAGCATCATTCTTTGTAGTCTTTCTGGAACTGTATGCATAGGCATCTTTAAAATAGTGACTAGAGGTTGATGATCAGTCTTGATCTGGTTAGCTCATCCATAAATATAATTGTGGAATTTCGAACATACAAACACAATTGCCAAAAGTTCCTTCTCAATGTGAGCATACTGCATTTCATTTTGGGTAAGAGTTTTAGACGCATAGGCAACTGGTCTGCCCTCTTGAAGAATAACTGCACCAAGACCGAACTTTGAAACATCACAGTAAAGAATTACTGGTTTGTGGACATCATAGTATCTCAATGAAGATGGATTGGCAATTTGCTGTTTGAGGTTATCAAATGCTCTCTGGTGCTGTTCCAGCTATGACCAGGCAACATTTTTGTGTCTCAGCTCTCTTAAAGGCACTGATAACTCACTAAAGGCAGTTATAAACTTGCCCAAATAGGTAACCATACCAAGGAAACGCTGTAGCGCTTGGACATTGTCTAGAGCTGGCATCTCAAGAATGGCTGCTTGTTTGGATGGGTCTGGTTGTAAGCCTGTACTGGTAACTAAATGACCTACATAAGTAACTTCTGGTAGCCTGAATTTCCATTTTAGAGGATTGAACTTTGTTTACTTCACACGCTCTGTCCATAACTTTCCTGAGGTTTCTGTCATGCTGTGCTTCTCCATTGCCTCCAGGTAGTAAATCATCCACTATTATAGCACACAGATAACCCCCCAAAAATTGCTCCATTGCATGCTGAAAGACTTCACTGGCAGAATTTATTCCAAAAGGCATTCTAAGAAATCTTTGTCTACCAAATGAATGTAGTCAGTAGTGAAGGTTAGCAATCACTTGCCAAAATTAATTTTTTTGGATCCAAGATAGAAAAAACAATGGCACTTGGCATGATGGCAACCTTCTCAACTGTTCGCATATGACGATGAAGTCTCTCTAATGCTTTGTTCAAGTCTCATGGGTCAATGCATATTCTGATTTCATCTGCGCTTTTCTTATGAGCAACTGCCATGGAAGACACCCACTCAGTTGGTTTTGTGACTGGGCAAATCACACCTTGCTTGCCCCATCTTATCTAACTGGACCTTGACTTTGTGCTGCATAGCTATTGGAACTCTCCTCACTGGTCTGACCACTGAACTAACCTCTGGGTCTACATTCATTGAGTACACAACTGGAAGTTTGCCTATCTTGTCATCTAAAATATCAGCATACTCTGAGAAAAGAGCATCAGTGAAGCTGGAACGAGGATATGTGCTTAAATGATGAACTCCTTTGGTAAAAGAAAGTAGTTTCATTCTTAAACTATCTCCGAGACCTAATAATGACTGCACAGGCCTTCTGACTACATAGATTTGCAAGCTGTAACTGTTCCCAGCCGAATAGCATGAAAGCATTGCTGAGCTTTTGGTTTGAATTTCTTCACCTCTGTAAGCAACAAATTTCACACAATTAGTCAAATTAAGTTGTTCATCAGCTCTTACTCTAGCAAATGTTTCTGCTGACATAACATTACACTTTGAACCAGTGTCTACTTTGAGCTCCATGGGTTTACCATTGATCAGGACAGTACAAAACACTTTGTTCTTTGCCAACAAATCTACTGCATTAACCTTTTCACTGACCACTGATACACCATCTACAAAGAAAGTAGGGTTGCAGCTTTCTACATGATCACCTTGCTTTTTTGAGTAATATTTCTTAACTGAATTAGGCTTGCTTGATTTACAAAACTTTGAAAGTGGTTCCATTTTTTACACTTGTGGCATTACTGACCAAATGCTAAGCACTTCTCTCTTTTAGACTCATGATTGGCACCACAGTTACGACAGTTAACAATGAGACTTGAATTAGGTTTTGCTGACACACCCTTATACTGCACTGAGCTTGTCTGTTTTTCTAACCTAGTTTTGGAACTTGCTAGAAAGTTATGGGTCCTCCCTGGAAAACCTGCAAGGGCTGCAGCTGCCATGTGCTTAGGCCTGTTTCTGCTAGCCACGTGCTGCATGCTGTCTGTGCTTGCTCTAGAGGCCATTAAAACCATGCTCTTATCACTTCCAAGCATACTTGTATGCCTTTCTGTGAACGCATGGATTTGACAAATCTCTATAGCTTTGCTCAACGTTAAATCACTGTCACGAAGCAAAATCTTTCTTACTGCAACATTATTAACACCACACACACAAGCCTGTCCTTTATCGACTTTCAAATGACCAAATCTGCATGTTTTAGCCTTATTTCTCAAGTCAGTGATATAAGTTGCAAAAGTTTCTCCTGGCTTTTGGTCTCTTGTGTAAAATAGGTGCCTCTGTAATGTAAAATTCATCTGAGGGTTGCACATTTCTCTAAATTTATGATGTGAGAGTGTTCGATCTCGCCGTTTGTTCTTACACATGGGTTCGGAGCCGATCCTCGGCTCCATGTCGGCCGCTTGCAAGCTCTGCATCGAGAAGAAGCTCGAGACAACCTAATACCCACAATCCCCCTCTGCCTTTACCTCAGATCTAGTTTGCCGCTGCATCGTTCGCATCACTGGGTCGAGCTCGAGCACCTAAGATAAGATTAAGAATTTATTCTTGTATTTTTCTTAGAGTTTTTATTATAAAAAGTTTGTTAGTGACTTATTGTGTGTGTGTGGTAAGGTTGAGGGATTCTCGGTTCCGTTAAGTTTATTTTAAACTTGTTAGAGTTTTCCTCGGGGCCTACCACCCCTTCTAGGATTTGACAACCGGATTGACTTATTTACCGGATTCGACAATTTTACCGGACTTGACTTCTTTCCTGGACTGGACTTTTCAGTTTTCTATATATATTGAGTGTGAGATGTCTGAAAAGGCTAAATCGGGTTTTAAGAGTTGCCAATGTGGGCAAAAGATGTCAGTTACTGACAATCATAGTTCCTGTGTCTACTGTCTTGGCCCTCTCCATCTGCAAGAAGACTGCTCTATTTGTCATTCTTTCAGTGGGAGGGTCATGACAGATAGGCGCAGGAAACTTATGGATAGGGGTTTGTTAAAACCTACCTTTCAAGAGGCTCTGGATGCTTCAGACCAGGCATCCAAATCCTCGAAGGAATCGAAGACGTCGGAGCCCAGGTCATCAGCTCCGAGCTCTTCAACTAAAGTTAGATCACCGGTTCCACAGACTTCGGGGCCGAGTGTTCAACTGTTGTCAGTTTCCGAGCCTCGAGTCTTGGAACCGGTGATGGAGCTCCCTCCACCGACACTGTTGAGGTCGGCTCCGTCTTCGATTCCTTCGACTCGTTCTTCCAGACCACTCTCCGACACCGATGCAGACCGCGTGGTGCAGAAGTTAATGGAGAATACGGCCTTATCCAAGCTCATCTCGGTCTCCTCTCAATTGGTGTCGAGACTTGAAGGCCTTCCACTTTCTCCATCTGTTCCTCCTCTGAGACCTGTCCAGCCTTCGGAGCCGGAAGAAGCTGAGCTGCTGATTGTGGAGCCCTCGGTGCCAAAACCGTCCTTTTCTCGGTCGGCTCCGTTCACCTCGACTCCGTCCGATCCGGTACCGGAGTCTCGGAGCCGAAGATCCATCCTTGGTTCCGGGACCGAGAGTCGGACCTGTTTGCTCGAAGGGCGTGGGAGGCTCCTGACACGGTGGAGCCAGTCCCTAGGAAGCCTAATAAATACATTACTGCACCCCAGGACAAGGCTTATTTGACAAAAGGAGTTCCAGTGGACGCTATGGTGGTGGCAGCGGCCACGAAAAACGAGATGTCGGAATCTTCCTCATCTGTCCATCCCCCTAATAAAGATTCTAGGACTATGGACAGGTACGGGAAGCGCATTTTTAGTTCAGCGGCTTTTTCTATGCGATCCCTGAACTATTTGACCCACTTTACACGGCTACAGAGGGATCTAGTCAAAGAGTTGGGAGATACCCTCCAGGGTACTACAGATGCTGCTGTCTCAGAGAAAGTGACAGCACAACTTAATACCCTTACATCCATTGTAAACTCGTCCATGAGGCTGATCTCTTACGCAGCCGAAGGTTCGAGTAGGGCAGCAGCTTCAGCGATTGCTCTTCGTAGACAATCCTGGATGCGCTTATGTTCATTTGCGGAAGCCTTCAAGTCTTCCTTTACTAACGCCCCATTTGACGGTGCCACTCTCATTGGCCCCAAAGTAAAGGAGACCCTTACCCGGTGTGAGCAGGAGGGAAAGACTCTGTCTGCTGTCGGAGTCCGTTTTTCCACCCCATCCAGACCGTACCCCAAAGGGCAACGCGGTGGAAAAATGTGGTTTTGAAAACCCCAAGGTTCTTTCCCAGGCACACAGGGTGATGCCCCCTCTAGAGGCAGAGGAGGCGGCAGAGGGGGTCCGCAAAATCAAGGTGACAGGGATACACTCCCTGGTAAACCTTTCCAGCACTCCTGAGAGGAGGCCCGACTGTCCTGCTCTGGAGGCAGTCGGGGGTCGCTTAGCTTTATACCCTCAGGCCTGGCAAAACATTACTACAGACAACTGGGTAAAAAGCGTTGTTACCAGAGGTTACAGAATTCCATTCCTATCCAACCCCATTCCAAAGAGAAGACTCCCAGATGTGCCGCCCCATCTGCGAGAACCAGCAGCTATAGAAATTTCAAAGCTGCTAGAAAAAGAGTCATCCAACCAGTCCCAGCGGACCAAAGAGGATTTGGAACTTACTCAAGGTTCTTTTTAGTTCCAAAGAAGACAGGGGACTGGAGGCCCATTCTGGACCTAAGCAACCTCAATACCTTCGTCAAGAAAGAAAAGTTCCGAATGGTCACGCTTCAATCGATCCTTCCATTCTTACAGAAGGACGACTGGATGTGCTCTATAGATCTGAAGGACGCATACTACCACATCAAAATGGCCAGGGTGTCCAGAGATCATTTGCGCTTCCGGCTGGGAGCCAGTCACTTTCAGTTTCGAGCCCTGCCCTTTGGTCTGACCTCAGCCCCCAGGGTCTTCACCAAATGCATGGCAGTGGTAGCGTCTCACCTGAGGCGCCTAGGATTCCAGGTGTTTCCGTATCTGGACGACTGGCTCCTTTCTGCCACCACCCAGCGTCAACTAGTACAGGCCAGGGATTACACTCTTCAACTGTGTGTTCACCTCAGAATTTCCGTAAACTTCGGAAAATCTTTACTACAGCCATCACAGCGTATCTTATTCATAGGAGCGGAATTAGATACACATCAGTTAATTCTGAGGCTTCCTCCAGAGAGGATACTTTCACTTCAGACTCACATATCTCTTCTTCTGTCGTCCAGAAAATCCCCAGCAAAACTGGTACTGAAGATTTGGGACTCATGGCAGCTTCTCTCATTGCGATACCCTTGGGAAGACTGCACATGAGAGTTCTACAATGGCTACTGTTTGCACAATGGTCGTTCCAACAGCTACCTCTGACACACGAAATTCTGATAACAAACACATGCAAGTCGCACCTAGTCTGGTGGCTTCAGACTTGCAACCTTTCCAGAGGAAGACCTTTTGTGCTACCCACGCCGACAGGTATGGTGACCACGGATGCTTCCCTGATAGGGTTTGGGGGGCATCTTTCAGGGACAGACAGTCCAAGGCGAATGGACCAATTTAGAGTACAATCTGCACATCAGTGTTCTGGAGTTGAGGGCAGTGTTTCTAGCGTTGCAACACTTTGCTCCCCTTCTTCCTCTAGGGACTATTGCAGTTCAGACGGACAACATGTCTGTAGTCTGGTAAATAAACAAGCAGGGGGGAACCAAATCCTATCAGCTATGCAGAGAGGCCATGAGAATCTGGCAATGGGTGGAGTCCACGGGTCGCTTTCTGATAGCAACGCACATCCCGGGGTCATCCAACGTCATAGCCGACAGGCTGAGCAGAGCAATCCTGTTGCCGCACGAGTGGTCCCTAAAACAGTCAGTTGCGAAGAAGATTTTTCGCAAGTGGGGCCAGCCTTCCTGCGATCTGTTTGCGTCTCCAATGAACGCCAAATGCAGGAGCTACTTTGCCCTATTACCCCCTCCAGGGGAAGTCCCCAGGGACGCGCTGATTCACGATTGGCCCCCGGGTCTCCTGTACGCCTTTCCTCCTTTCCCCCTGATTACAAAGTTTCTGCAGAAAGCCAACAACCTGCAAAGGACAATAATCCTCATTGCCCCATTCTGGCCTCGTCAAATTTGGTTCCCTTTTCTCATGACACACTGCATTCGGGGGCCCTGGATTCTGGACCCAGAGCCAGATCTATTGACTCACTCGTCAGGGGCTCCCCACCCCTCGCTCTTGTCCCTCCATCTAGCAGCTTGGCTGCTCCAATTCCCTATTTAGCCAGGTCTGATCTTCTTTCACCTGCAGTTCAGAATATACTAGTAGCTTCTCATAAAGCTTCCACTACTAAAACATACACTAGTAAATGGAAGCGCTTTGTATTCTGGGCAAATACACAGCAATTGGACCCTGTCATTGCTCCTTTAAATAAAATTTTAGAGTTTTTAACAGAATTGTTCCACCAGGGTGCTTCTCCTGCTACTTTAAGAGTTCAATTCGCTGCCATATCCAATTTTCATGTGGAGGAATGTGGGGCTCCTGTTATGGCCCACAGACTTTGTAAAGCTTTTTTAAAAGGGTCTTTTCATATTAGACCACCAGTTAGATCTCCTACATCACCTTGGAGTCTAAACCTATTATTATCTAAGTTGATGCTGCCCCCTTTTGAACCAGCCTCCTCGTGTCCATTGAAATTTTTGTCGTGGAAGACCCTCTTCTTGGTAGCCATTACATCCGCTAGGCGAGTATCTGAGCTTCAGGCTCTCTCCATTAAACACCCTTTTTTGATCTTTCACTCTGACAGAGTTTCTCTTCGCACTAATTCATCCTTTCTTCCCAAAGTTTGCTGTATTAACAATATTAATCAATCCATTGAATTACCCACCTTTTTCAAGAATCACTCCAATAAAATGGAGTACATGTTACACAAGTTAGATGTCCACAGACAACTGAGATTTTACTTGGATAGAACAAAAGATCACAGGAAATCTGATCAACTTTTTGTAGCCTTTGCTGATAGTAGAAAAGGTGTAGCGGTTACTAAAAGAACTCTTTCTAAATGGTTAACTCATTGTATCATCTATGTTTATGATTCTTCAAATCAAACTTTATTGGACAAACCCAAAGGACATTCTACAAGATCAGTGTCTACATCCCTGGCTCATGCAGCTCGCCTACCACTAGACGCTATTTGTGCGGCTGCTACTTGGTCTAAACCACATACATTCATTTCTCATTACAAGGTAGACAAGGTTTCTAGGGACAGGGCAACCTTTGGTTCCACTGTGCTCAAGAACGTCCTCCCGTGAGTTCCTCAGGAACATGGAGCTAGGGACGCTACCCATGTGTAAGAACAAACGGCGAGATCGAACACTCTCACATATAGAAGTTATGTCCTTACCATAACGTTCCATGTGGAGTGTTCATCTCGCCTTTGTTCTTACATTCCCACCCTCCCACCCTTAGGGAGAACGTTCAGTTTGGTGCCTGGTCTGCGGTATTTTCCTTCTACATTGCAGTTGTTGTAGATATGATGTACATGTATATATATGTGTATATATATATATATATATATATATATATATATATATATATATATAGATATAAGTTTCTTGTGTCCATGTGTTTTTTGGCATGAATGTGTTCTCTCTCTGACTGCTGGTTTGCTTGCAAACTAGATCTGAGGTAAAGGCAGAGGGGGATTGTGGGTATTAGGTTGTCTCGAGCTTCTTCTCGATGCAGAGCTTGCAAGCGGCCGACACGGAGCCGAGGATCGGCTCCGAACCCATGTGTAAGAACAAAGGCGAGATGAACACTCCACATGGAACGTTATGGTAAGGACATAACTTCTATTTTCAAGCACTAAAGGTCCCCTTTTGATTCAACAAGTACAACAATATGGCGGTTCCCCCTCTCCTGCATATACCCCGCTAAGTTAAACAAAATAGATGTCCTTGTTATGTGCATCTTTGTCAGAAAAAGCTGCTTGTATGAAAATATAGCAACACACAGTAGTGAAGGTGCTTGAAATTATGTATGAACATACACACATACATACATACATATGTATGTATGTACATATATATATATATATATATATATATATAGATATAGATATAGATATATGGGTCCACTTCTAAATTTCAAAATATCATAATCCCGAGATTCATAAAATAAAAGTCATAATCTCGAAATTAAGAAATATGAGTCCACTGCTTAATTGCGAAATATCACAGTATATATATATATATATATATATATATATATATATATATATATATATATATATATATATATATATATATATGTGTGTGTGTATATATATATATATATATATATGTAGACACACACTCACATATATATATATATATATATATATATATATATATATATATATATATATATATATATATATATATATATATGGGTCCACTTCTTAATTTTGAAATATCATAATCCCGAGATTCATAAAATCAAAGCCATAATCTCAAGGTTGTGAAATCTCGAAATTAAGAAATAAGCTAAAAAAACAAAGAAGACAAGTGAAACTATGTTTTTATACACACACACACACACACACACACACACACACACATATATATATATATATATATATATATATATATATATATATCTATATATCAGAAATTTATGCCAAAACGTGTAACTACGCCCAATAGCACAACAGACTCTTTGAAACAATAAGTCTCCGTAGCACAGGAACACTTTAAAATCACTGTACTTTGCAAATCCACCCTTTACCAGTTTAAAAAACACTTTGAAATGACTGTATTTTGCAAATGAACTGAACGCAGGACAAGAAACACTTCAAAATGAATGTACTTTGCAGATGATCTGTATACAGCACAAGAAACTTTTCAAAATGGCTGTACTTTACGAAATAACTCTGTACAGTGTAAGAAACACTTTGAAATGCCAGCACTCTGCGAATAAATGTACACAGCACAAGAAACTTTTAGAAATGGCTATACTTACTTATAAACAGACTGACTATTTCACTCATACATGTTATCACTCTGGCTGTTCTCTCAAAATGGCACTGCTACCTGGACGTGCTCACTATTTATATGCATGTGCCTACACTTGGAAATGCTTCTTAAAGTTACAACACACGCTCTGTTCTACATCCACTATTTATGGGAAAGGCCCCTTTGCCTGTTTTCTTTTGTCATTACTACACTACTGTTTTATACACAGTTTGTTTTTTTATGGCAAAGATTGTTTTTGCAAAAGAAAGGAATAGATAGGAGCTCCTTTTGCCCCCCCCCCCAAGCTAGTCAAATAATTCTGACGTTCTTTGAAAGGACTTCTATGCACTTTGATTACTTCATGGATAACCATATTTGAATGCATGTGCAATGCATAAATGACTTACTGACTTTTGTCAGGATAATTTAAATGAGGCTAAGGAATTTGTTAGTTGGAAATAGATGGGGGATAACTGATGTTACTGTAACCTTTTCTGATGTTTGTGTTTAAAAAAAAAAAAAAAAAAAAAAAAAAGTCTGGTATATGTGATAAGTAAGTTATTGTTTAAACCTACTGCTGCCAATATATTTTTTTACGTGCCAATAGTGCTTATCCTCCACACCTAACTCAGTTTCTTCCAGTTGGAGAATATTTCAGGATTACTAGGAACACAGGTAATGAGATGCATTGTGGAATGGCTGTTTTGGAAATGGGGGGGGGGGGAGATTATTAGAGCATGGGTACGACTGCAGCGGTGATACGGCGGTAGCATTGTTACCTCACAGCAAGAGGTTTTCCCATTCGATTCTCGGCCGGGCTTAGGAGTGTCTTCTATGTGGAGTCTGCATGTCCTCCCCACGGTTGGGTAGCGTTCGAAAGACATGCGTGCGTAAATGGGCATGCCTTCGTTGAAGGTTGGGCGTCGAGCTGGCACCTTGGCGTTTTGTAAAAATCTACTGCCAATCATTAGCGGGCCAGAATTCCACTGTGCCGACCCCTTACCGGGAAAAGCCGAAAGACAGACAAACATTAGAGCATGGGTACACCAAGAAGATCTTTGAAAGAGGCCAAGAGGAATGCATTTACTAAGTTTGAAAGTTGTAAGAAAGGTGCAAGAGGATGGGGAGGTGGTAGTAATATGAAACATGGTAAGGGAAGAAAAGTACTGTTTTGTGTTTCTAAAGATATTATTTTCTAACTTCAGTCTTTTATGATATGCCTTCTCTGAGTTTTTTTGTAAATCAATTAAGGAAAATTATCCATTTTTACACTCACATGTCCAGCTGGGAGAATGTCCATCTCATGTTCCTGTTTTTTTTTTTTTCTTTTAGGAGAACCTTAAATCTGACGGAACAGTTTTTTTCATGTTGACCCCCCTGAGAGTGCAGTATCCGTTAGATGTGAGGAAGAGGATGTTTAGCTGTGGTAGATATAACATGTCAGTATGTTTCAAGGACAGAATGTGTTAAAATCAATGGTAAAATTTTAGGATTGGGGGAGATTTTTGCTACCAGAATACTGTGGTTTTTTATGCTGTGCATTGCTCCTTGTACCATATCTAAATAAGTACATAGGACAAACAAAACACAAGGTAAAAGTAAGACTATGAGAACAATATAGATGTGGTAAATGCATACTATACGAGTGCAGCTGTGTAACATATTAAAGAAGGGAACTGGGGGAGTTTTAAAGATTTAAAATACCTTGTGATAAGTAAGTTTATATTTCACGAGGGTGTGATAAAATTAATGCTTTAAATAAATTAAAAGATGTGAATGATACTGAAATTTAATTCTGTTTATCCTAGTGGGTTAATTTCTGAATTAAAATGGCAATGTGAATTGCAGTTTAAAATTATTATATTGGAATTTTATATCTGTTTTAATGCACAGTGTGTTTTAAAAATGACTAATTTGTGAATTGAAAAAATTGGATAATTTATATAATTAACTGGACTAATGATAGTATACCTCTTGTCCCCTTATACCAAAGCACTATGGAGTCATTAAAAATTTTTAATTTATTTTATCTATCCTTTGTTCACCAGGTTATTCCCACTAGGCTGGTAGCCTCTTTTCAGGGGAGACTTGAGGTAGTATTTATACTAGCAGGGGAAATTTGGCCAGGGGATCGGGAAATTCCTTTACACTTTTCAGTAGGTGCTACAGGATCATTAACATCCACTTGAGCTACCACCAACGCGTGTAGATGGGGCTTCAGCTTAGCATCTCATCCAAAGGATGGCACACTGTAGAGTGCTGCACCCCTGTTATGCTGCACTGCAACATCAGCAATCAATCTACCTGGTGTGGGAATAGAACCCACAGCCTTCTGCACCA